>NC_052319.1:37212776-37425276 GCF_016432855.1 Salvelinus namaycush
AGTGATGTGGATGGAGAGAGAGCCCACTGGGCACACTCACTGGTTGAGTCAACGTTGTTTCCACGTCATTTCAACAAAATGAATAGACGTTGAATTGACGTCTGTGCCCAGTGGGAGCTGAGTTGTTTTGGTGCAGATTCTCTCATATCTTCATCTCGCTCATATCTTCATCTCGTTAAGTGCCTTGCTCAAGGGCACAGACAGATTTTTCACCTAGTTGGCTCAGGAATTCAAACCAGCAACCTTTCGGATACTGGCCCAATGCTCTCAACCACCAAGCTACCACTCCCCATAAAAGAACCCTGTCTGGTTACAGGTAAAAAAACATTTTGGTTCCAGGTAGAACCATGTTGGGTTCCATGTAGAACCCTCTGTGGGATGGGCTCTACATGAAACCCACATCTCAACGCTGTGCGTTACAGGGAAGACATCCTCCTCCCTCATGTGGTACCCTTCCTGCAGGCTCATCCTGACATGACCCTCCAGTATGACAATGCCACCAGCCATACTGCTCGTTCTGTGCGTGATTTCCTGCAAGACAGGAATGTCAGTGTTCTGCCATGGCCAGCAAAGAGCCCGTATCTCAATCCCATTGAGCACGTCTTGGACCTGTTGGATCGGAGGGTGAGGGCTAGGGCCATTCCCTCCAGAAATGTCCAGGAACTTGCAGGTGCCTTGGTGGAAGAGTGGGGTAACATCTCACAGCAAGAACTTGCAAATCTGGTGCAGTCCATGAGGAGGAGATGCACTGCAGTACTTAATGCAGCTGGTGGCCACACCAGATACTGACTGTTACTTTTGATTTTGACCCCCCCTTTGTTCAGGGACACATTTCTCCATTTCTGTTAGTGACATGTCTGTGGAACTTGTTCAGTTTATGTCTCAGTTATTGAATCTTGTTATGTTCATACAAATATTTACACATGTTAAGTTTGCTTAAATAAAACGCAGTTGACGGTGAGAGTTTACTTGGAACCAAAAGGGTTCTACCTGGAACCAACAAGAGTTCTTCAAAGGGTTCTCCTATGGGGACACCCGGAGAACTCTTTTAGGTTCTAGATAGCACTTTTTTTGCTAAGAGTGTAGGAATAGGAAAATGTTGGTTTCCACGTGAGGCTAAGCAGTGTAGCCCCCAAAAATAAAACAAATACTGCTATCACCAGTTGAAGTTAATATCTTCATTTGATAAATATTCCTAATCCTAGTGAACGCACCAGGAAAAGCTCCTTAACTACAGAGGGTCTCTATAACCAGGTGGCCCAGAGGGGAACTGTAGGGAAAACTCTCCCCATTCACAGAGCTCTGGGCCATGGTCTGAGTCTGTTTGAGCAGCCTGGTCCTCAGGGACTCCAAGCTGTTTGACTTGGCCAGCTTCGGAGCTTGGGTACAGGGGGACGGTTGTCCATACTGCCTGGAGAACCAGAGATTCTTCCTGACCCATTTTTTCCCTGGTCGTTTTTCAGTCTTATTTTGTAGAGGTAGGGTGGCAGTGATGTGTGTTTGTGGCAGAGAGAGTTAGAGTCAGGGCAGGGAGAAGAGATGGAGGGAGAGAGAGAGAAAGGGGATGAGAGAGCGAAAGACAGAGTGAGGGGAAGAGAAAAGATCAAGCTCAGAGGATAGAAAGAAATGAACGACTTTCTTCCCTTCCATTTGCCTCTGTTGCATTTGTTCTCCTTATCCAGCATTTGTTCTCCTTATCCAGCATTTGTTCTCTTTATCCAGCATTTGTTCTCCTTATCCAGCATTTGTTCTCCTTATCCAGCATTTGTTCTCCTTATCCAGCATTTGTTCTCTTTATCCAGCATTTGTTCTCCTTATCCAGCATTTGTTCTCCTTATCCAGCATTTGTTCTCCTTATCCAGCATTTGTTCTCCTTATCCAGCATTTGTTCTCCTTATCCAGCATTTGTTCTCCTTATCCAGCATTTGTTCTCTTTATCCAGCATTTGTTCTCCTTATCCAGCATTTGTTCTCCTTATCCAGCATTTGTTCTCCTTATCCAGCATTTGTTCTCTTTATCCAGCATTTGTTCTCCTTATCCAGCATTTGTTCTCCTTATCCAGCATGTGTTCTCCTTATCCAGCATTTGTTCTCCTTATCCAGCATTTGTTCTCCTTATCCAGCATTTGTTCTCCTTATCCAGCATTTGTTCTCCTTATCCAGCATTTGTTCTCTTTATCCAGCATTTGTTCTCCTTATCCAGCATTTGTTCTCCTTATCCAGCATTTGTTCTCCTTATCCAGCATTTGTTCTCCTTATCCAGCATTTGTTCTCCTTATCCAGCATTTGTTCTCTTTATCCAGCATTTCTTCTCCTTATCCAGCATTTCTTCTCCTTATCCAGCATTTCTTCTCCTTATCCAGCATTTTTTCTCCTTATCCAGCATTTCTTCTCCTTATCCAGCATTGCAATACAACATATTTTCACATGAAACCAGGAGCCTAGTTCTCTTCCAATCTCCTCTACACTGGCCATATCTGAGTCCAAATGTTTTCCTTATGTCTCGGTCCAGTTGTTCTTCTTGTTCTCTGCTTCACTTTGTTTCTTATATACTGCATTTCAAAATAAGATAGGAGGGCGTGCACCTGTTCCCAGTATATCTGTGAAGTATCAGACTGATATTCTGCCATCGGGAGTGACACGCACACATTCTCACACACACACACACACACACACACACACACACACACACACACACACACACACACACACACACACACACACACACACACACACACACACACACACACACACACACACACACACACACACACACACACACACACGCACACTATAAATGCGGTCTCGTTATACCTCACAGCCCCCCTTAACCTTGTGAAAATTATGTGGTGGAATTAATGAATGTCATTTTCACACATTAGCTACCGCCGTCCACACATAATGGGCCACCCCACAACAACGTTTAACCAGTGCATCTGTCCTTTGGGCTTGATCATTTGGGCCACAGCAGGAGGTGGTAATTGACTGTGTTCCAATCAGGGCTGTAAATCGGATGGGGTTCCCTCTTCTCCTGACTCTCCTGTTTCTCCTTCCCTCTTTCCCTAATTAGATCACATTAAAGTGCTGTATTCCGAGGGATTCCCAAATGTTCCTCCTTGAGGACACACTTGAGGCCTCAGACGTCTTTTTGAGCTCTTTCTAGATTAACTATTGACAATATAGAAGAGGTTGCCTATATATAGCACATCAATTATAATGACACAGCACAAACAACCAAACTTCACTATAACTCCTGTTGTTATAATCACCGTAGGGCTATGTTCTCTTCCCTCATTCTCTCTCTCCCTTTCATCCTCTCCCTCCTGCATCCCCCCCACCCCCTCTATCACCCTCCCTCTCGCTCTCTGTGCCTCCCTCTGACTGTGGTAGAAACACGCAGCAGGGGGTTGTGGGTAGAAGGCTTCTCCTGCTGTGAGGGTTGTCTCTGGCTCAGAGAGAGATGAAGGTCGAACACACTTCCAATCAGAACAGGAGGAGGAGGAGGAGAGTGATAGTTCTCTATTTATTTAAAAACAGAAACGTTTCAATCTAGTTCTTTCACCCTCTTCTTTCCCCTCCTCTTCCTCCTCATCCTTCTCTTCTTCACTCTTCCTTCTCGAAATGCTATCTATTTGGAAAAAGAGAGAGAGAGAGAGAGAGAGAGAGAGAGAGAGAGAGAGAGAGAGAGAGAGAGAGAGAGAGAGAGAGACTGAATACACTGATCATACACCTCTCATTGAAGCCACAGTGGTTCAAGGCATGGAAAAATGGAAAACTGTCGATCTTCGTTAAAATATACAATTTAAGACTATCATAGTACCAATAATTGCTTCTAATAAACCAGATGTATGTCCTTGAACCAATATTTTTTTTATCTAACACAAATAAGGTTAATTTAGTTGCTAATGGCAGCCTGCAGTACCCTGGTCGGCCTTCTATTTGAGTTAGTCAATGAGAGGGGGCAGCACTCAAACTGAGCATGTTATGTCTCCATGAGATGACATCTTAACTGACTTCATTTGGCTTCAATGCACTATTGAGTCTTCACATAGGAATGAATGGTGTCATGTGATCGATGTCTTTATCCATTCATGTATATAGCCATTGGATTGAACACACCCCTTTCCTTACCCCCAACTTTGACTACTCAGTGACATCACTGTGACATCACTGTCTATGTACACTAAAACTGTGTGTTTGAACGAGCTGATGATCTCCACAAACATTACGTCATGAGGGGCCGCTTGTAAGGGTAGAAGAGCTCTGTGGGAAAGAGAGAGCCTTTTATTTTTCTCTCAACACACACAGACACACACCTCTCTAAAGGTTTGCTCTAACAAGGGGACAAAGAGTAGGGGCCATCCCCGTCCAGCCAAGGAGGTCGCACTAATAGAGAAAACCAACCAAGCCTCTGAAAGGGACGGGAAAAAGAGGAAGAAGAATCCTGCAGTCTCTTAGGATTTACAATAGTGTGTGGGGGGGCATTGAGAGAGAGAGAGATAGAGAGAGAGAGAGAGAGAGAGAGAGAGAGAGAGAGAGAGAGAGAGAGAGAGAGAGAGAGAGAGAGAGAGAGAGAGAGAGAGAGAGAGAGAGAGAGAGAGAGAGAGAGAGAGAGAGAGAGAGAGAGAGAGAGAGAGAGAGAGAGAGAGAGAGAGAGAGAGAGAGAGAGAGAGAGAGAGAGAGAGAGTCCTGCAGTCTCTTAGGATTTACAATAGTGTGTGTGTGGGGGGCATTGAGAGAGAGAGGGAGAGGGAGAGGGAGAAAAGGAGGGAGAGTAGAAATAACCAACTGAGCAATGGAGGACGATTGACATATAAATTTCCTTCTATCCTTTGAGCCTGATATTTTCTCTCCCTCTCACTTCTTCTATCGGTAAGTCTTGCACCACTCCTTTGATAGAGGGATGTACAGAGAAAGGAACAAGTAAATGATATGTCTTTGAGAGCTGACAGCTCAAGGAACATAGATGCAGAGTTGTTTCTCTTTTCTTCTTCTCTCTGCAGTTGTCAACTGCTGCATTTGCATATTTCTAAAGTCTACCAAAGAAAATAGCCTGCAGCTAGAGTAGCCTAGCCACTGTGCAGATTGGAGACAGAAACAGAGAGGGAGAGGGAGGGAGTGCAGACAGTGAAAGACCAAACCAGGGAAGACAGGACCTGGAAAGTGAGAGAGAGTGAAAGAAAAGGTTGGATGGAGCATGGGATCTGGGACAATCCTGCTGCCCTCATGGACTGGAGTTTATAGTGCACCTCTTCTCTGCAGCCCTGAGTACAGAGATAGACAGGGAGAGAAAGAGCAAATGAGAGAAAAGAGGGAGACAGGGGGAATGGAAAAGACAGAAAGAGCCAGAGTAAGAGAGAGAGACACAGAGAGAGAGAGAGAGAGAGAGAGAGAGAGAGAGAGAGAGAGAGAGAGAGAGAGAGAGAGAGAGAGAGAGAGCAAGAGAGAGCGAGAGAGAGAGAGAGAGGGAGCAAAGAGAGTGAGAGAGCAAAAGAGAGAAGAGAATGAGAGTAGAAAGAGAGAGAGAACAGAGGGAGAGAGGGCTAAAATATGTGCATCATAAGGACTCTTCAGCTTCCTTCATGAATATCAAACAGTCGACCCTGGCCTGTTCCCTGCTGCGTCAACACAACACATGAGAAACATTACTGCTCTGCTCCCTGAGCACACACACAGCAATATGCATAGAGTTGGTTCTCCTGACCACACCCTGGTTATAGGCTATAGGTCTCCTGGTCAGAGAGGACTCTGGACCCTGGTTATAGGCTATAGGTCTCCTGGTCAGGGAGGACTCTGGACCCTGGTTATAGGCTATAGGCCTCCTGGTCAGGGAGGACTCTGGACCCTGGTTATAGGCTATAGGTCTCCTGGTCAGGGAGGACTCTGGACCCTGGTTATAGGCTATAGGTCTCCTGCTCAGGGAGGACTCTGGACCCTGGCTATAGGCTATAGGTCTCCTGGTCAGGGAGGAATCTGGACCCTGGTTATAGGCTATAGGTCTCCTGGTCAGGGAGGACTCTGGACCCTGGTTATAGGCTATAGGTCTCCTGGTCAGGGAGGACTCTGGACCCTGGTTATAGGCTTTAGGTCTCCTGGTCAGGGAGGACTCTGGACCCTGGTTATAGGCTTTAGGTCTCCTGGTCAGGGAGGACTCTGGACCCTGGTTATAGGCTATAGGTCTCCTGGTCAGGGAGGACTCTGGACCCTGGTTATAGGCTTTAGGTCTCCTGATGAGAGAAAACTCCTGGCCCTGAATATGTGTGAGGAGAGGGGTACCAAAGGCTGTTATAGAGTGTGTGGGTGGTGTTCGCATTATGGCTACATTGTGTAATCCTGAAAGGCAAGACAGATATCAATCTAACTAGTGGTAATTCACAGGTTTAAATAATTTAACAAAGGTCATTAAACTATTATTATTCTGTTTTGTCAATAGCCATTATGATGTACCATGATTATGCATGTTGCATCTCTTACAGAAAAAACACCTGATTTTTTGGGAAACCTTCACGTGATCACGTTTTCACATTTGTGCTTTCATGTTGTCGCTTGTTGCTTTACATGTCGTTTGAAACCTCCTCTCTACCTAACCAAAGACAGTACAGTATGAAGATAGGCAGAAATTGCTTCTCCAATAGAAATCCCTGATCACACTTGAACTCATTGCGACGTTGGCTGGCTAAGCTCATGAGCAGAAACACGTCATCGGGTCTAACGGTTGTCTCGCGCCGATCTGCCAATGTGCAGGCCGTCAAATCAAAGGCCCTCCGTCGATATAAAGTTGTTTTTGACGAAAATTAAAACGTGTCAGTTTGTCACTTTCAGGAGGTTGGGTGTGATGTTTCAGTTTCAATGACTCCATATTTTGGACAAAAACAGCCTACTGTAACTAAGGGAATGTCAATAAAATCAAACTAGCGAAGGCAAAGATCACAAGTCAGTCAAAACGTGGCTAATAGAATAGCTATTTCTTTAGCAAGTTAAAAACACATTATCAACAGATTTTCATTCGATTTCATGTTGCTAAAATGCTGTCAGATCCACTTTAGACATTGTCTCGGATCTAGGTTTTGCCTTTAGCTTTCGAGAAAATGAACAGCGAAGGAAGTGTTTTCACTTCTCTCATTGATTTCTCAAATCCCGGTCTGGTCTATAGGGGCTGCTTCGCAAGCGCAAGAGAATCGCGATGTGGCGTCTCTGGGTTAAGAAACTCTGTGACCTAACCTTCCATCACAATCGCCTTAGTTCCCCCACAGTCCCGATAGCGTGATATTTCACCATCTCAGCTGTCCATCAAAGCCCTTTGGCTTCAGCCAATCAGCGTGCCCATATGCACATCTGGACTCGGACCCCTCCCACCCCATGTCAGAGTGTTTTAGTCCGAGGAAGAGGAAAGTTTTGGCCTGGAAGATTGTGCATACATCTAATAAAAAAGTCCATTCCTATTGTAACCGAAGATTCTGCATGTGTGTGTTAATTATGTGTGGTGGTGATGAAGATGAATAAAAGACTGTTCTTGCCAGACAGCATGTAGCGTCAGAACATCTACAAACAAGCATTAAGTAGGCCTACATCTACAAACAAGCATTAAGTAGGCCTACATCTACAAGCATTAAGTAGGCCTACATCTACAAGCATTAAGTAGGCCTACATCTACAAGCATTAAGTAGGCCTACATCTACAAGCATTAAGTAGGCCTACATCTACAAGCATTAAGAAGGCCTACATCTACAAGCATTAAGTAGGTCTAAATCTACAAGCATTAAGTAGGCCTACATCTACAAGCATTAAGTAGGCCTACATCTACAAGCATTAAGTAGGCCTACATCTACAAGCATTAAGTAGGCCTACATCTACAAGCATTAAGTAGGCCTGCATCTACAAACATTAAGTAGGCCTACATCTACAAGCATTAAGTAGGCCTACATCTACAAGCATTAAGTAGGCCTACATCTACAAACATTAAGTAGGCCTACATCTACAAGCATTAAGTAGGCCTACATCTACAAGCATTAAGAAGGCCTACATCTACAAACATTAAGTAGGCCTACATCTACAAACATTAAGTAGGCCTACATCTACAAGCATTAAGTGGGTCTACATCTACAAGCATTAAGTAGGCCTACATCTACAAGCATTAAGTAGATCTACATCTACAAGCATTAAGTAGGCCTACATCTACAAGCATTAAGTAGGCCTACATCTACAAGCATTAAGTAGGCCTACATCTACAAGCATTAAGTAGGCCTACATCTACAAGCATTAAGTAGGCCTACATCTACAAGCATTAAGTAGGCATACATCTACAAGCATTAAGTAGGCCTACATCTACAAGCATTAAGTAGGCCTACATCTACAAACATTAAGTAGGCCTACATCTACAAGCATTAAGTAGGCCTACATCTACAAGCATTAAGAAGGCCTACATCTACAAACATTAAGTAGGCCTACATCTACAAACATTAAGTAGGCCTACATCTACAAGCATTAAGTGGGTCTACATCTACAAGCATTAAGTAGGCCTACATCTACAAGCATTAAGTAGATCTACATCTACAAGCATTAAGTAGGCCTACATCTACAAGCATTAAGTAGGCCTACATCTACAAGCATTAAGTAGGCCTACATCTACAAGCATTAAGTAGGCCTACATCTACAAGCATTAAGTAGGCCTACATCTACAAGCATTAAGTAGGCATACATCTACAAGCATTAAGTAGGCCTACATCTACAAGCATTAAGTAGGCCTACATCTACAAACATTAAGTAGGTCTACATCTACAAGCATTAAGTAGGCCTACATCTACAAGCATTAAGTAGATCTACATCTACAAGCATTAAGTAGGCCTACATCTACAAGCATTAAGTAGGCCTACATCTACAAGCATTAAGTAGGCCTACATCTACAAGCATTAAGTAGGCCTACATCTACAAGCATTAAGTAGGCCTACATCTACAAGCATTAAGTAGGCCTACATCTACAAGCATTAAGAAGGCCTACATCTACAAGCATTAAGTAGGTCTAAATCTACAAGCATTAAGTAGGCCTACATCTACAAGCATTAAGTAGGCCTACATCTACAAGCATTAAGTAGGCCTACATCTACAAGCATTAAGTAGGCCTACATCTACAAGCATTAAGTAGGCCTGCATCTACAAACATTAAGTAGGCCTACATCTACAAGCATTAAGTAGGCCTACATCTACAAGCATTAAGTAGGCCTACATCTACAAACATTAAGTAGGCCTACATCTACAAGCATTAAGTAGGCCTACATCTACAAGCATTAAGAAGGCCTACATCTACAAACATTAAGTAGGCCTACATCTACAAACATTAAGTAGGCCTACATCTACAAGCATTAAGTGGGTCTACATCTACAAGCATTAAGTAGGCCTACATCTACAAGCATTAAGTAGATCTACATCTACAAGCATTAAGTAGGCCTACATCTACAAGCATTAAGTAGGCCTACATCTACAAGCATTAAGTAGGCCTACATCTACAAGCATTAAGTAGGCCTACATCTACAAGCATTAAGTAGGCCTACATCTACAAGCATTAAGTAGGCATACATCTACAAGCATTAAGTAGGCCTACATCTACAAGCATTAAGTAGGCCTACATCTACAAACATTAAGTAGGCCTACATCTACAAGCATTAAGTAGGCCTACATCTACAAGCATTAAGAAGGCCTACATCTACAAACATTAAGTAGGCCTACATCTACAAACATTAAGTAGGCCTACATCTACAAGCATTAAGTGGGTCTACATCTACAAGCATTAAGTAGGCCTACATCTACAAGCATTAAGTAGATCTACATCTACAAGCATTAAGTAGGCCTACATCTACAAGCATTAAGTAGGCCTACATCTACAAGCATTAAGTAGGCCTACATCTACAAGCATTAAGTAGGCCTACATCTACAAGCATTAAGTAGGCCTACATCTACAAGCATTAAGTAGGCATACATCTACAAGCATTAAGTAGGCCTACATCTACAAGCATTAAGTAGGCCTACATCTACAAACATTAAGTAGGTCTACATCTACAAGCATTAAGTAGGCCTACATCTACAAGCATTAAGTAGATCTACATCTACAAGCATTAAGTAGGCCTACATCTACAAGCATTAAGTAGGCCTACATCTACAAGCATTAAGTAGGCCTACATCTACAAGCATTAAGTAGGCCTACATCTACAAGCATTAAGTAGGCCTACATCTACAAGCATTAAGTAGGCCTGCATCTACAAACATTAAGTAGGCCTACATCTACAAGCATTAAGTAGGCCTACATCTACAAGCATTAAGTAGGCCTGCATCTACAAACATTAAGTAGGCCTACATCTACAAGCATTAAGTAGGCCTACATCTACAAGCATTAAGTAGGCCTACATCTACAAGCATTAAGTAGGCCTCCATCTACAAACATTAAGTAGGCCTACATCTACAAGCATTAAGTAGGCTTACATCTACAAACATTAAGTAGGCCTACATCTACAAGCATTAAGTAGGCCTGCATCTACAAACATTAAGTAGGCCTACATCTACAAGCATTAAGTAGGCCTACATCTACAAGCATTAAGTAGGCCTACATCTACAAGCATTAAGTAGGCCTACATCTACAAGCATTAAGTAGGCCTACATAGCGGATGAGGCCTCAGAAGCAGAACTCTAAGATGAGTTCCAGATAGCCGTTTGTACACGTCATCTGTTATCACATTAACTTCACATAACATGTGATCACATGAAAACATGTGCGTTTGGAAGACTTAACATGTGATGACATTTTAAATGAATGTGGTTTTTCGTAAGGATGCTACTATACATTAGGACAAAGCATATCTACAACCTTAGAAAAAAGGTTTTCAAAATGGTTATTCGGCTGTCCCCATAGTAGGAGAACTCTTTGAATAACCCTTTTGGGTTCCAAAAAAAAAATGGTTCTACTTGGGTTCTCCTTAGTGGACAGCCGAAGAACCTTTTAAGGTTCCAGATACTTTTCTAAGAGTGTACCGGTGGAAGTTATGGTAGCATTAAATAAATGATCCCCGTGCTTCTGAGGGCGGTTTATGAATGCATAAACCACGATAAGCTAAAGTGATGTGTGAATGAGGTGAGCGCAGTAAATTACGCGTTCCTTAAGTGTAGTAAAATGTGCCCGTTTGCTCGTCGGTAATTAGATAAACAATGTAATGATATCCGGACTTTATGGTTGCATTTCGCTTGGATGATTGACTTTTACCATGGAATGCCTTCCTGTTTGTGATGACGGCCTAATAGTAGCAATAATACACTTTTCGTGAGGGGAGGGAAAAACATTAGATGACAAAATGTATTGATCCAGCAGGACACTATATAACGACAACAAACTTTGTCGTAGTTCTATACTAGCTATAAACACGCAATAAAAAATATCTCTCTCTCTCTCGCTCTCTCTCTCTCTCTATATATATATATAGCTGTAACTATTAAATTTTAATATTACATAAGCTAACAGTAAATATAACCGTTTTTGTTGCAGCCTAATACATAAACAATTGTTCTTATTATTAATAATATTAGTACAAATCGTTATTGTTATTGTATTCATCATTATTGATATTTGCTTAACTGTTATTTTATTATTACATTAGTCTGTCGGTTTGATGTCGTTTTTATAGGGTTGAAATAGCCTACACCTTCATGTTGAAATTGTTCGTTCATTTATTATGTTTATTATTATCATTATTATACTTTTTTTTTTTTTTTTTTTATATACATAAAAAGCATACCTGCCATGTAATTTGATTCATCGGAATACCGAACATTCCGCCGCCACATGTAGGCCTAAGTCTAGTCTATAAGGACCCCATCCTGGGTTATGAGGATGTTGTGCAATCCATATCCATTGAATAGCTCTCGATTGAAAACTAACATTGATGACTAAATACTTATATTTTTGTCTTCTTCCATGCATTGAATTCTCGTGTCGCCTGTGGGTTCCTATTCTGATACTGCTGCGTTTCTCGCGGGTTAAAACTGAATGCCCTCGCGTAGGGAGGGCAGCTCGCCCCATTGATGGGAAGACATACTAAACACCCCTACCCGGTTACCATGGTGATTTGAATAGGAGAAGGGGGAAAAGTGCTCGGTTGTATTGTGCATTGGATTCCGTTTAGCCTACATGCACCATAATTCTGACAGTTTGTCCTGGAATACAATTTAACAGTAAATTAATAGAATACAATACAATACAATAAAACAGATGGCACTTTTTTTCAAGTTTAAGGCCTAACTTGAGTGCACAAATCGAACGTATGCAAAGCTCTGGCATGCAAGGGTATACTCTTAGAAAAATGGGTTATTTGGGGTTCTATATAGAACCCTTTGGTTCTTTCGAGGAGAAAGGGTTCTCTCAGTGCCTTCAGAAAGTATTCACACCCTGTGACTTCCACATTTTGTTGTGTTACAAAGTGGGATTAAAATGGATTGAATTGTGTGTTTTTTTACTATCTACACAAAATACTCTGTAATGTCAGTGGAAGAAAAATTCCAAAATTTTATTTTAAATAAAACATTAATATATCTTGATTATATAAGTATTAAACCGCCTGAGTCAATAGGCTACATGTTATAATCACCTTTGGCAACGATTACAGCTATGAGTCTTTCTGGGTAAGTCTCTAAGAGCTTTGCACACCTGGATTGTACAATATTTGCAGATTATTCTTACAAAACAAATATTTAAGCTCTGTCAAGTTGGTTGTTGATTATTGCTAGACAGCCATTTTCAAGTCTTGCCATACATTTTCAATCCGATTTAAGTCAAAACTGTAACTAGGCCACTCAGGAACATTCAATGTCATCTTGGTAAGCAACAGTGTATATTTGGCCTTGTGTTTTGGGTAATATTCCTGTTGAGTGGTGAATTTGTCTCCCAGAGTCTGTTGGAGAGTAGACTGAACCAAGTTTTCCTCTAGGATTTTTCTTGTGCTAAGCTCCATTGCGTTTCATTTTATCCTAAAAAACTCCCTAGTCCTTGCTGATGACAAGCATACCCATAACATGATGCAGCCACCACCATACTAGAAAATATGAAGAGTGATACTCAGTGATGTGTTGTGTTGGATTTGCCCCAAACATAACGCTTTGTATTCAGGACAAAAAGTTAATATCTTTGTCACATTTTTTGCATTATTGTTTTAGTGCCTTATTGCAAACAGTATGCATGTTTTGGAATAACTATTTTTATTCTGTACAGGCTTCCTTATTTTCACTCTGTCATTTATGTTAGTATTGTGGAGTAACTACGATGTTGTTGATCCATCCTCAGTTTTCTCCTATCACAGCCATTCAACTCTGTAACCATTTTAAAATCACCATTGGCCTCATGGTGAAATCCCTGAGCGGCAACTGAGTTATGAAGGGTGCCTGTATCGTATGAAGGGTGCCTGTGACTGGGTGTATTGATACACCATTCAAAGTATAATTACTAACTGAACCATGCTCAAAGGGATATTCAATGTCTGCTCCTGAACTTATTTAGGCTTGTGTTATTAGAATTTGAGCTTGTTTGTTAACTTGCCTAGCTAGCTAAACAGAAAAAGATAGGCAACTTTAATTTGCCAATTTAACCAGCCAACCCTTTCAAATAAACAGTATTTGTTATTATGGGATATGCCAAATAGAGCTACAGACCCAACCTGACATTGGCAATTAGCTAATTGTTAATTTTATTTCAGTAAAACTGTGGAGTCAATTAAGGGGACTATGTTTCATGAAGCCATTAGAAGGCTGTTGCTGACTGAGAGGAAGTAGTCTACTGTATACATTTATAATACATCTTGGTGATTCAATAGCCTAGTTAATCATTACATGACTTTCAACACACTATCTATGTTTTACTCAGACTGGCAGTAACTCCGAACTATCAGAGACAGAGGATTTCTTTTTCGGCTGCGGCTGACAACAACTACATGCAAGTTGTTTTTCTACATCATAATAATTAGGCTATATGTCTGCATAGCGCTTTGTCTTCATTTTTTGAAGATGAACTCACGTATATTTCTGAAGATTAACTCATATTGTTGCTCTTTTTTCTTCTCTGGAACCAGTCAGGCAACAACCCAGACTGTACTGGCAGTAGGTAGCCCAGCAGCAAAGGATTTGGACCTGTGGCAGAAGTTGGACCTATGAATGAAAGGCGGCCGGGCCGGGCGCTAGAAAAAAAATGGGCGGAATTGATCTGACAAATGGAGGGCTGCTGTGTTCACATTCTCAAAACATTCCTCTACCGTTGGCCCCGTATGGCACCATGCAGGGTTCTATATGGAACCATTTGGGTTCAGTGAAGAACCTCTAGAGTTCTGAAAAGGAACCCTTTTGGTTCTATAAGGAACTTTTTTTTAAAAAGTGTATCCTTATAGCCTATGAAGGCTACACACAAATGTTAACTTTTTCTTTCTCCTCCCCCAACATTTTTGAATCAGATCCAAGAGAAATGTTCCGGGAAGGAAAACTGCAAATGTATTAGCCTGCACCTGGTTGGGTGCAATTTCTCTTCTTTCAATTTAAAGAAAGCTCCCTGTGTTGAGAGTTTCGGTTTCTAAGACTGGGAAAATCTTGTGGCTAGAAATATTGGAAAGGTTATAATTGAGCTTACCGTCACTCGCACACACTCTGGAAACATCCTATTAAAATAACACTTCTCCCGGAGATGGAAAAAACTAAAGGACTCTACATGCTTGCTAACCTCGATCCTGTGTAAATGTAAATATTGCACCCGCACTCGCCCGTGCGTCACGCCCAGTGGGTCCTGCTTCAGTACAAAAAGGAGAGGGCATTAAGATGCAAGTGGCGTACAGAACCCCTGGGTGTGTATCCAGAGCCGACCTTATACCCTTGACACAGCCCCCTCCGCTCTGCGCTATTAGACAGAGGAGGAACAACATAGATCTGTTGCGCTGTTTGGGCCTGACATGACATCCCTGACTGGCGAGAATGGCAAAAGTCAGTGTTTCCCTCCAATCCCCAAAGGACTGCACAATTTGGCCTTGTTTGCATGGGGCTTCTCTCTCTCCGTTAGAATGGAGAGTTTCTCTTCAATCCCCATGATATTGGGGTCATATAATTTGATTGTTTCTTGATTAGGCTAATTACAATTTTGTTATTGTGTTATGAATGCTACAATACTAATATCATTAGGTAAATATACCGTTAAATATTAATAATAATGTAGGGTACGCTATGATAGCCTAATTGCAATGTCAATATTATATATTACCCTATATTATCATCTAATCAATTAATCTGTAATTTTTTTCAGAAAAGGGAACCAAGACGTGTCAATCCCTCTATGTGTATCGTCCAATCAGCAGGAGTCCTGCTCTCCACTTCCGCTGGTAATTGGGGGAAGATGGGAAAGGCGTGCGCACGCATGGCACAGAGTAAACACTCGCTTCCAGAGAGGAACGGGTAGAGGTGTCAGATGGAAGGAGAAAAAGAGTGAAGGAAGAAAATAGATACAATCATTTATGTAGACCGTTGTATCATTTGGAATTGTGTAGCTTCCAACACTTCAGATTCGAAGAGCAGAAGCGGGGAAGAGTGTTTATGAATGGTCTTTTTCCGACAAGCCTCCTTCGACAAGGATCCTAGAAGAGAGCGTCCTTTTGTGGGAGTTTACTGAATCTATACGTCCAGCAGAAAACCAAAACTTTTCATATTTTAAATCATTTATAAAAAAAAATAAAAAAAATCCTACGGAATGCATAAAGATAATTTTCTACTCACCAATCGCTGCCTTTAAACTGATGGAAAGTGAATACATTTTCATAGGCCTACTAATAGATAAACAAAACATCAACTTTCATTTGCATTTTTGTTAATCTTTTTGATGGATTAGTTGAATTTTTGTATCTCCATTTTATGGCATAGTATAACATTCAACACGCTTTCTAAACATTTTTTTTTTTTAAATCTTGGATTAGAGCACTCTGTTTGAGAAGGTAAATTGATCCAACGAGGGAAGAGAGAGATCAATCACAGGCTTTATGGTTTGGGGAATGGCAACAGCCACCTCCAGTCCATACCTGGCCAGCAATAGGATCCTGTCCACCGGCTCCATCGTGCACTCAGACCGGGGGGTCGGTGACATGCAGCCGGGGAGCACTGCTGTCACCTCGGTGTCGGGCGGATACAGAGGGGACTCCTCGGTGAAGATGGTGCAGAGTGACTTCATGCAGGGCGCTATTGCGACGAGCAACGGGGGACACATGTTAAGCCATGCCCACCAGTGGGTGACATCCCTGCCTCACGCCGCCGCTGCAGCAGCCGCAGTGGCAGGTGCCGAAGCTGGTTCTCCCTGGCCCCCCGGCCCGGTGGGAATGACAGGCAGCCCGCAGCTGCAGGACGTGAAGAGAAACTCCGGCAGAGAGGACCTGCACTCGGGCTCCGCTCTACACCATAGGTCTTCGCATCTGGGCTCCCACCAGGCACACCCAGGAGCCTGGGGAGGCACCTCATCCGCTCACATCTCCAGCATCTCCGAAGTACAGCAGCAGCAACAGTCGCTGATGTACTCCCAGACCGGGGGATTCACGGTTAACGGGATGCTCAGCTCACCGGGTAGTAGAAGCCTAATGCACCCGGGGATGGTGAGGGGGGAATCCCCTGAACTCGACCACGGCAGCCACCATCATCACCACCACCACCACCAGCATCCACATCATCCGCAGCACCACGTCGGGGTGAGCCATGACGCTCAGTCCGACGAGGATACGCCAACCTCGGACGACCTGGAGCACTTCGCCAAACAGTTCAAACAGCGCCGGATCAAACTGGGCTTTACACAAGCGGACGTGGGATTGGCGCTGGGCACCCTGTACGGAAACGTCTTCTCACAGACCACGATATGCAGGTTCGAGGCCCTGCAGCTGAGCTTCAAGAACATGTGCAAGCTGAAGCCGCTGCTCAACAAATGGCTGGAGGAAGCTGACTCGACCACCGGTAGCCCCACCAGCATCGATAAGATCGCGGCGCAGGGCAGGAAGAGGAAAAAGCGCACGTCTATCGAGGTGAGCGTCAAAGGAGCTTTGGAGAGCCACTTTCTCAAAAGCCCCAAACCAGCAGCCCAGGAGATCACCTCTCTGGCGGACAGTTTACAGCTGGAGAAGGAGGTGGTCCGGGTCTGGTTCTGCAACCGCAGGCAGAAGGAGAAGAGGATGACGCCGCCGGGGCTGCCACACAGCCCGGAGGACGAGTACTCCCAGGTCGACAACATGAGCGCAGGCACACCGTCACCTTCCATGGACTGCAAGCGAATGTTCAGCGATACGTGAGAAATAAACAAAACACCGAACAATAATATTTCTTTGGGATGAAATAAGACACTGCCAGGGCTGATAAAATACTAGCAAGATAAATTATATTTTACATGTGTGCCAAGCGGGAACAGTTACTTTTAGGCCTACATGAAACAATGAAACAAAACAAAAATCTTACCCATCCACATTACTCCATCCTGACGAACGGTGTGTCTGGTATTTTCTCTTAGGAAAGTTAGAAATTAAAACATGCGATATTAGGCAACACATTGTCGAATGGACAATCTTAATCAGTTTTTAGCCTGCTATATATTCCAATAAAGTGTGTGTGTGTGTGTGTGTGTGTGTGTGTGTGTGTGTGTGTGTGTGTGTGTGTGTGTGTGTGTGTGTGTGTGTGTGTGTGTGTGTTTCACAAACTATATCTTTCCCTTTTATTTTATTTTGAACTTGCCCTGCTTTCACCAAAATTATTGTTTCAGTTCTCTGCCCCATCTTTGGCCCCATGTGAAAAACAATGATACGCTTTAACATCTCCCAATGATCGCCCTTCTTATTTTGTAATATTTCATATTGTGTGGGCCTATTTTAGAACAAACAAAATCAACGACACCTTTTTTGCAGCACTTAATGTTATTGGAAATGTTCCCTTCTGCAGTTGAAGGTAGTCAAATTACATTCCCAAGCATTAGTCTTATATGCTTTTGTTTTGTTTTTACAAACAAGTTATGATAGAATATTTTTAAGAATCTGAATCTTTTTCACCATGCTGACTTTCTGTTCTAATGCTACCATATAATTCATGTACTATAATGAGCAATACTTTATTTACCCTCAACTTTGCATTATGTGGTATTGATGACTTAACAGTTTTATTCAAGTTTGTTATGATTAGACTGTTATTACAGTGATGATAGGCCTATGCCTACATGTTATGTTCAAAGGAGCACGAATTCCCAAAAGCTGACGTCATTGTTGTTTGTTATAGCCTTGTATACTTCTATGTGATGATTTTGACAGTAGCCTAATATATTTGAAGTGGTTATTTCATGAAGGATTATTGAGAACAATAAATTTGTCATAACGGATACCATTTGTGTTTTCAATGTCAGCACACCAAAAATACTATAGGCCAACTTTGTAGATCTGATGTGCAAAACATTCGACAAAGGCCTAATCGAGACCCTGTCTTGTAGAGCGGGCGATGCTGCTCAATCCTGACCTTCAGATGTGAGAGAAAACTTGCCACCCAACACACCAACCTAAAAAAGTTAAACTTGATTGAATTAATCCACTATAGGATATACATGCAGGGGAGCGCAAAAGGACATTTATGAAAAAAATACAAACTTTGGAGTGTGTTTTGGTCTAATAGCCTAGTGAAATTATGTTAGTGTATTCCTGTTTTTCAGGATATGCGCTTTTAATGCAATGTATTGTAAATGCAGTCTACATTTGATTTTTTGTGTACATTTTTTCTTAGAACTAGAACTAATGATGCGTTCGTTTTTTATTAGGCTATTCGACGTTGTTGATCTGTTTTGTGTTTAATGACTAGGCCTATTCATTCGCCTATAGTTTTTGCTGACCAAAACGAAAAAAAACAATAAGCCAAATTGTCTGTTGTCTTTATTTGTCCTGTCGGTTGTGTAAAGAAACATCCGAATAGCGGCCTGAAAAATCTTGAGGTATAGGACAAACCAGGCCTAATTGCTTTTGGTCACATTGCTATGCCTATAGGCTGTTACAGGCCTATTGAATTAACAATCATGCTAGCTATGGTGCCCGTGGACTGTTTGGGATCTCTGTAAATATACGATTTGGACTAGTTTTGAGAAGTTAAACTTGTTTCTTGGCGTGGGACAAAACGCGCCATCCACCTGTGAAAGATTCACATTTCGCGGATGATCTGGCATACCACAGTGGATATTTTGTTTTTACCTTTATTTAATTAGACAAGTCAGTTAAAAACACATTCTTATTTTCAATGACGGCCTAGGAACAGTGGGCTAACTGCTTTTTTCAGGGGCAGAACGACAGCTTTTTACCTTGTCAGTTCGGTGATTCAATCTTGCAACCTTTCGGTTACAAGTTCAACACTCTAACCACTAGGCTACCTGCCGCCCCGAAGTTGCTGAGCCGCTCAATTCTAACCTGGGTAAAAAAAGCATGCACTTCACTATCTTCCTCATTGAATTAAACTGACATGTTAGACGTTTATAATAGGCCTACTTATTTTAGTAGGTTTACACGCTGTCATGAGACATGGAAAAGTGCTTATTTTAGGCTACACAAAAAGAATAGGCCTAGGCCTATTCCAGAATAGAACAAAATATTCTAAAACAGAACAAAAAAAATGAATAGAATAGCAATTTGCATAAACATAACTTATAGATTATAGATATACAGTACTAGTCAAAAGTTTGGACACACCTACTCATTCCAGAGTTTTTCTTTATTTTTTACTATTTTCGACATTGTAGAATAATAGTGAAGAAATCAAAATTATGAAATAACACATATGGAATAATGTAGTAACCAAAAAAGTGTTAAAAAAAGTGTCGTTCAGAAGTTTACATACACTCAATTAGTATTTGGTAGCATTGCCTTTAAATTGTTTAACTTGGGTCAAACGTTTCGGGTAGCCTTCCACAAGCTTCCCACAATAAGTTGGGTGAATTTTGGACCATTCCTCCTGACAGAGCTGGTGTAACTGAGTAAGGTTTGTAGGTCTCCTTGCTCGCAAACGCTTTTTCAGTTCTGCCTACAAATCTTCTATAGGATTGAGGTCAGGGCTTTGTGATGGCCACTCCAATACCTTGACTTTGTTGCCCTTAAGCCATTTTGCCACAACTTTGGAAGTATGCTTGGGGTCATTGTCCATTTGGAAGACCCATTTGCGACCAAGCTTTAACTTCCTGACTGATGTCTTGAGATGTTGCTTCAATATATCCACATATTTTTCGTACCTCATTATGCCATCTATTTTGTGAAGTGCACCAGTCCCCCCTGCAGCAAAGCACCCCCACAACATGATGCTGCCACCCACGTGCTTCACGGTTGTGATGGTTTTCTTCAGCTTGCAAGCCTCTCCCTTTAACCTCCAAACATAACAATGGTCATTATGGCCAAACAGTTCTATTTTTGTTTCATCAGAACAAAGGACATTTCTCCAAAAAAGTACAATCTTTGTCCCCATGTGCAGTTGCAAACCGTAGTCCGGACTTTTTTATGGAGGTTTTGGAGCAGGTGCTTCTTCCTTGCTGAGTGGCCTTTCAGGTTATGTCGATATAAGACTCGTTTTACTGTGGATATAGATACTTTTGTACCTCTTTCCTCCAGCATCTTCACATGGTCCTTTGCTGTTGTTCTGGGATTAATTTGCACTTTTTGCACCAAAGTATGTTCTTTGGTCGTATTCCTGGTCGTAATGCTGGTGAGTTACCGTAGCTCTGATATCCAAAAGTTATTTACGGCTGTATGTAATAACACAAAAAAATCCTAGGTGAATAATGTAATAAATAGCACACAAAAAAACTAAATACTGCAAAGTTGCTTAGGACCCAGAAGCAGAGTTGACATATCTGTCAGCACCATCTAAGAAGAGAACATTCAATCTATGTTCTCTTCTCAACCAGCTTCATGAGGTAGTCACCTGGAATGCATTTCAATTAATAGGTGTGCCTTGTTAAAATGAATTTGTTTTTAAGACAATCAGTTGTGTTGTGACAAGGCAAGGATGGTATACAGAAGATAGTCCTATTTGGTAAAAGACCAAGTCCATATTATGGCAAGAACAGCTCAAATAAGCAAAGAGAAATGACAGTCCATCATTACTTTAAGACATGAAGGTCAGTCAGTCCGCAACATTTCAAGAACTTTGAAAGTTTCTTCAAGTGCAGTCGCAAAAACCATCAAGCGCAATGATGAAACTGGCTCTCATGAGGACCGCCACAGGAAAGGAAGACCCAGAGTAACCTCTGCTGCAGAGGATATGTTCATTAGAGTTAACTGCACCTCAGATTGCAGCCCAAATAAATGCTTCACAGTTCAAGGAACAGATACATCTCAACATCAGCTGTTCAGAGGAGACTGCGTTGAATTAGTGCAAATAAACCAATACTAAAGGACAACAATAACAAGAAGAAACTTGCTCGGGCCAAGAAACACAAGCAATGGACATTAGTCTGGTGGAAATCTGTCCTTTGGTCGGATGAGTCCAAATTTGAGATTTTTGATTCCAACCGCCATGTCTTTGTGAGACGCAGAGTTAGTGAACGGATGATCTCCGCATGTGTGGTTCCCACAGTGAAGCATGGAGGAGGAGGTGTGATGGTATGGGGTGCTTTGCTGGTGACACTGTCAGTGATTTATTTAGAATTCAAGGCACACTTAGCCAGCATGGCTAACACATCGTTCTGCCACGATACGCCATCCCATCTGGTTTGCGCTTAGTGGGACTATCATTTGTTTTCAACAGGACAATGACCCAACACACCTCCAGGCTAGGTAAGGGGTATTGGTTAGCCTAGTGGTTAGAGTGTTGGACTTGTAACCAAAAGGTTGCAAGATCAAATCCCTGAGCTGACAATTTTAAAAACTGTTGCTCTGCCCCTGAACAAGGCAGCTAACCCATTGTTCCTAGGCTGTTATTGAAAATAAGAATTTGTTCTTAACTGACTTGTCTAGTTAAAGAAAAAAATAAGAATAATTTCTGATGACCTGGCCTCCACAATCACCTGACCTCAACCCAATTGAGATGGTTTGGGATGAGTTGGACCGCAGAGTGAAGGAAAAGCAGCCAACAAGTGCTCAGCATATGTGGGAACTCCTTCAAGACTGTTGGACAAGCATTCCGAATGAAGCTAGTTGAGAGAATGCCAAGAGTGTGCAAAGCTGTCATCAAGGCAAAGGGTGGCTACTTTGAAGAATCTAAAATATATTTTGATTTGTTTAACCTGTCTGGCACCGGGGTTCCGCTAGCGGAACTCCTCCCACATTCCACTGAAAAGGCAGAGCGCGAAATTCAAAAAATATTTTTGAGAAATATTTAACTTTCACACATTAACAAGTCCAATACAGCAAATGACAGATACACATCTTGTGAATCCAGTCAACATGTCCAATTTTTAAAATGTTTTACAGCGAAAACACCACATGTATTTATGTTAGCTCACCACCAAATACAAATAAGGACAGACATTTTTCACAGCACAGGTAGCATGCACAAAGCCAACCTAACTAACCAAGAACCAACCAAACTAACCAAGAAACAACTTCATCAGATGACAGTCTTATAACATGTTATACAATAAATCTATGTTTTGTTCGAAAAATGTGCATATTTGAGGTATAAATCAGTTTTACATTGCAGCTACCATCACAGCTACCGTCAGAAATACCACTGAAGCAGCCAGAGTAATTACAGACACCAACGTCAAATACCTAAATACTCATCATAAAACATTTCTGAAAAATCGATGGTGTACAGCAAATTAAAGACAAACATCTTGTGAATCCAGCCAATATTTCCGATTTTTTAAGTGTTTTACAGCGAAAACACAATATAGCATTATATTAGCTTACTACAATAGCCTACCACACTACCGCATTCATTCATCAAGGCATGTTAGCGATAGCAATAGGCACGTTAGCGATAGGGAATAAACCAGCAAAAGATATGAATTTTCACTAACCTTCATAAACCTTCATCAGATGACAGTCCTATAACATCAGGTTATACATACACTTATGTTTTGTTCGAAAATGTGCATATTTAGAGCTGAAATCAGTGGTTATACATTGTGCTAACGTAGCATCTTTTTCCCAGAATGTGCGGATATTTTTATGACACTCAACTATTCTGACCAAATAACTATTCATAAACGTTACTAGCAAATACATGTTGTATAGGAAATGATAGATACACTAGTTCTTAATGCAATCGCCGTGTTAGAATTCTAAAAATAACTTCATTACGACATCCAGCTTAGAGCGTGCCCAAAATCTGGGCGCAAACTACTAGTACAACATGTTCGACAGATATATGAAATAGCATCATAAAATGGGTCCTACTTTTGATGATCTTCCATCAGAATGTTGTACAAGGGGTCCTTTGTCCAGAACAATCGTTGTTTGGTTTTAGAATGTCCTCTTCTCCAGTCAATTAGCATGGAAAGCTAGCAAAGTAGCGCGAAGCTCTCCTTCCTGAACAAAGGCACACAACGCAACACGCCTAACGTCCCGAATAAATTTCAATAATCTAATAAAACTATATTGAAAAAACATACTTTACGATGATATTGTCACATTTATCAAATAAAATCAAAGCCGGAGATATTAGTCGTCTATAACGACAGCCTTTCAGAAGGCAATACCAGGTCCCTTCGCGCGCGCTCCAGAAAACAGGAAACTGGTGACACGTCATACAAAGAGCTTTTATTCGACCCCAGATCAAGTTATACACTCCATTTCTTCTCTCACTGCCTGTCGACATCTAGTGGAAGACGTATGAAGTGCATGTATACTAATAAATATCAAGGACATTTATAGGCAGGCCCTAGAACAGAGCATCGATTTCAGATTTTCCACTTCCTGTCAGGAAGTTTGCTGCAAAATGAGTTCTGTTTTACTCACAGATATAATTCAAACGGTTTTAGAAACTAGAGAGTGTTTTCTATCCAATAGTAATAATAATATGCATATTGTACGAGCAAGAATTGAGTACGAGGCCGTTTAAATTGGGCACGATTTTCCCCCAAAGTGAAAACAGCGCCCTCTGTCCTCAACAGGTTAACATGTTGTTGGTTACTACATGACTCCATATGTGTTATTTCATAGTTTTGATGTCTTCACTATTATTCTACAATGTAGGAATAGTAAAAATAAAGAAAAACCTTGAATGAGTAGGTGTGTCCAAACTTTTGACTGGTACTCTCTATATACAGTTGAAGTCGGAAGTTTACATACACTTAAGTTGGAGTCATTAAAACTTGCTTTTCACTCCACAAATTTCTTGTTAACAAACTATAGGTTTGGCAAGTCAGTTAGGACATCTACTTTGTGCATGACACAATACATTTTTCCAACAATTGTTTACAGATAGATTATTTCACTTACAAATCACTGTATCACAATTCCAGTGGGTCAGAAGTTTACATGTACTACGTGCCTTTAAACAGCTTGGACAATTCCATAAAATGATGTCATGGCTTTAGAAGCTTCTGATAGGCTAATTGACATCATTTGAGTCAATTGGAGGTGTACCTGTGGATGTATTTCAAGGCCTACCTTCAAACTCAGTGCCTCTTTGCTTGACATCATGGGAAAATCAAAAGAAATCAGCCAAGACCTCAGAATTTTTTTTGTTGTTGACCTGCACAAGTCCGGTTCATCCTTGGGAGCAATTTCCAAACGCCTGAAGGTACCATGTTCATCTGTACAAACAATGGTACGCAAGTATAAACACAATGGGACCACGCAGCCGTCATACCGCTTAGGAAGGAGACGTGTTCTGTCTCCTAGAGATTAACGTACTTTGGTGAGAAAAGTGCAAATCAATCCCAGAACAACAGAAAAGGACCTTGTGAAGATGCTGGAGACATCAGTCAAGACATCAGTCAGGAAGTTAAAGCTTGTTCGCAATTGGATCTTCCAAATGGACAATGGCCCGAAGCATACTTCCAAAGTTGTGGCAAAATGGCTTAAGGACAACAAAGTCAAAGTATTGGAGTGGCCATCACACAGCCCTGACCTCAATCCTATAGAAGATTTGTGGGCAGAACTGAAAAGGCGTGTGCGAGCAAAGAGGCCTGCAAACCTTACTCAGTTACACCAGCTCTGTCAGGAGGAATGGGCCAAAATTCACCCAACTTATTGTGGAAAGCTTGTGGAAGGCTACCCGAAACCTTTGACCCAGGTTAAACAATTTAAAGGCAATGCTACCAAATACTAATTGAGTGTATGCAAACTTCTGACCCACTGGGAATGTGATGAAAGAAATAAAAGCTGAAATAAATCATTACCTCTACTATTATTCTGACATTTCACATAAAATAAAGTGGTGATCCTAACTGACCTAAGACAGAGAATTTTTACTTGGATTAAATGTCAGGAATTGTGAAACTGAGTTTAAATGTATATATACAGTTGAAGTCGGAAGTTTACATAAACCTTAGCCAAATACATTTAAACTCAGTTTTTTTTAATCATTCCTGACATTTAAATCCTAGTAAAGATTCCCTGTCTTAGGTCAGTTAGGATCACCGCTTTATTGTAAGAATGTGAAATGTCAGAATAATAGTAGACTTCCACAAGCTTCCCACAATAAGTTGGTTAAATTTTGAACCATTCCTCCTGACATTTGTAACTGAGTCATGTTTGTAGGCCTCTTTGCTCGCACACGCTTTTTCAGTTCTGCCCAAACATTTTCTATAGGATTGAGGTCAGGGCTTTGTGATGGCCACTCCAATACCTTGAATTTGTTGTCCTTTCAGCCATTTTGCCACAACTTTGTAAGTATGCTTGGGGGTCATTGTCCATTTGGAAAACCCATTTGTGACCAAGCTTTAACTTCCTGACTGATGTCTTGAGATGTTGCTTCAATATATCCACATAATTTTTCTTTCTCATGATGCCATCTATTTTGTGAAGTGCACCAGTCCCTCCTGCAGCAAAGCACCCCCACAACATGATGCTGCCACCCACGTGCTTCACGGTTAGGATGGTGTTCTTCGGCTTGCAAGCGTCCCCCTTTTTTCTCCAAACAATGATGTCAATTAGCCTATCAGAAGCTTCTAAAGCCATGACATCATTTTCTGGATTTTTCCACGCTGTTTAAAGGCACAGTCATCTTAGTGTATGTAAACTCACTGTATGATACAGTGAATTATAAGTGAATAAGTGAAATAATCTGTTTGTAACAAATTTTTGGAAAAATTACTTGTGTCATGCACAAAGTAGATGTCCTGACCGACTTGCCAAAACTATAGTTTGTTAACAAGAAGTTTGTTGAGTGGCTGAAAAACGAGTTTGAATGACTCCAACCTAAGTGTTTGTAAACCTTCGACTTCAAACGGTATATATGTTGTTTTTTGCGCATATGAATCTGAAATGGTTATTCTTGTTCAGAAGTTGTTTGAGTTTCATCATTTAAATAAAAAAAAATTGGAAGGCTGAAATTGTGATATGCTAATTCGTTACTGTATGCTTCAATAGGCTAATTGTAACAATGTTTTTCAATTTCTCTTAATAGTTGCTAGGCTTTCTTGGATTGGGAACATAGTTTTTATACATTCCGTTTATGTTAAGAGACTGTCAATAAAATAGACGAAATGGCCTGTTCATGAAAAGGCTACATTATGAGTTGGGCTACAACCATTATTATTTTTAAAGCCTATAGCCCATTGGTCGATTATTGTGAATTTGTATTAGGCTAAGTAAGGTCTCTGATTTAGCCCAGTCCTGAGTTCAATAACCCGCTGCATTGTAGGCTATGCTGTACTTAAAAAATAGCCTATATATTTTAGTTGGTCTAATAGTGAGAATGCTAAGCCTAGTTAGTCTTTGAGACTATAGGCATATAAACACAGCCTAGGCTACATCCCATTCGCGTAGGAAGGTCCCCCATGATACAAGTCAGTATTTGACGTCCATCCATGTCTGGTCGGGAGGTGGAAAACGGCCACTAGGGGGAAAAAGTGAGCGCTGACGGGGATGGCTGATGGGCATATTTTTGTTTTAAGGCTATCCTAAACCTTAACCCTTACCTTAACCATTCAGAGTTAATGCCTAACCTTAAGAATCCTGAGTTATTGCCTAAACTTAATCCTAACCTTAAGAATTCGGGAATGAATGCCTAAATGTAACCCTAAACTTAAGAATTCAAAGTTAATGCCTAAACTTAACCCTAACCTTAAAAAATCGAAATGAATCCCTAAATTGAACCTTAAACACATCGAAATTTTACGTTTGGAACAACTTAAAAATTTGACGTTTAAGAAACATGGGTGAACGTCTAATTCTGACGTGAGACTGTGAGAGCTGGTTGATTTGCAATGGACAAACCTATGAGCATTTTAGAATGTTTATTGACTGCTGTGTTTTGTCGGTTTCATCCCGGATGTTTGTTTGCGTTTAGTTATCGCTCGCTCTTGACACATGCGCGCCACAGTTCCATGGCTCGTGGCCAGCGGAGGTCGGCTACCCCAGCTGTCTGGCCACCTTGGCAGCGGTTGTCTAGGGATGACAGCGTGCCAGAGCCATCTCTTAGTAGTAGGAGCAGTTGAGATGGAAGAGGATCTGTCAGATAATGGGTTTGGCAGTTAGGAGGACAGTCGACATCTCCCACACCCTCCCTCTGGTAAACACACACAAACACACTATATCTCAACTGTCATTTAGGATTTAGATAGAGAGAGAAAAGGAAGATAAGTGTATGAAAGGTCTACTGTTGCAGTAGCTGTCAGTCTAACCTGTGGACCTGACTGAGGAAAATGGCCCAGGGCACAGGGTTTAATAAGTTATCTTCAGTAGGTACACCGGTACTCACAGTTACCTATTGTTACCCCAGGGCCTTCAATGGGACACGTAGCCTACCAGAGGAACGCGATGCAAACAAAATAGGTCTTGGTTCACAGGCAGACTAATTTATTCACTGTTATGTTGTTGTTGAACCTATTTCATCAGCTGTGACGAATAGAGGAACTTTGGCCTTGGAGATGGAAAGAGGTGGGAAGGGGACTCTACAGAGTGAGAGGTTGAAAAACAGAGGTGTAAGTGTGTGTGTGTGTGTGTGTGTGTGTGTGTGTGTGTGTGTGTGTGTGTGTGTGTGTGTGTGTGTGTGTGTGTGTGTGTGGGCGGGCGGGCGGGCGGGCGTTGCTGCATGTGTGCGCGCGTGTGTATGTCTGTGTGTATCCCCTCTCTCCTGTACATTGTTAGGGATCAGAGGAAACTCTGGCCTTTAGGTTATAGATAACCCACTCTCTGGCTTAAATGCTGAGGTATGAATTGACTGTTTGACTGAGGCCTCAGATCATGGATCAGAACCAGTCAGGTACTCAGCAGTCACAGCAGGTCAGCTCTATAGGACCGGACTATATACAGAATAATTAATGGTCCTATGAGAGAGAGCGAGAGAAAGAGAAAGAGAAAGAGAAAGAGAGAAAAAAGAGAGAGAAAGAGAGAGAGAGGGAGAGCTATTTCACTTGCTTTGGCAATGTAAACATGTTTCCCATGCCAATAAAGCCCTTAAATTGAAAATGTTAATTGAATTAAGAGAGAGAGAAAGAAAAGAGAGAGAAAGAGAGAGAGCGAAAGAAAAACAGAGTGAGAGAGAAAAAGGAGAGAGAGAAGAAAGAGAGGGAGAGAAAGAGGAGAGAGAAAAGAGAGAGAAAAGAGAGAGAAAAGAGAGAGAAAGAGAGAGAGCGCGAACGAGAGAGAAAAAAGAGAGAGAGAAGAGAGAGGGAGTGAAAGGAGAGAGAACAGAGAGGAGAGAAGAGAGCAAAATAAAAAGTGTGAGCGAGAGAGAGAGAAGAGAGAGAGAAGAGAGAGAGAAAGAGAGAGAGAGAGAAGAGAGAGAGAAAGAGAGAAGAGAGAGAGAAAGCGAGAGAGAGCGAAAGAAAGAGAGGGATAGAGAGAGAGAGAGAGAGTCCACCCTAATCATGCATGGGCAGCGTATACTGTAAACCCCTAGAGCCTCCCCCCATCCGGCCGCCCGCCCCGGTGATGGAATGGAGGCAAATGTGGCAGCAGCTTAGTGGTGTAAAGATGGGAGATAAAGCTGGAATTATAGGATGAAAGGGCCCCTTTAAAGGGTTCTCTCATCAGGCGTACAATATAGCCGGCCACTCATTGAATCTCAATGCTGGGATCTGAAGGTGTGTGTGTGTATATCATGGGGCGGTTTGTTACAGATAACTTGTTTTCAAACTCGTCAAACAATAGAATCCTTGCAGCTTAGATGAAAGCACCCCTTTAATTTCACTGTTTAAATTGCCCTATCGTTTTATCCCCTCTCACAGAAAGAAACGAGAGCAGACCCTAGTGTGTGTGTGTGTGTGTGTGTGTTTACATTAAATGCATTGCATTGTTATTCTGTGTACAGTATAGAAGCAAGTGATTCACAACTGAAAAAGAGGTTGTTAATTGGTGTTACATGGTAAGGACATAATTAACTTTTTAAATAACCGCAGTCCATAATTGTTTGCAATTGTTCTACAAACCTTGCTCAGAAGTACCTTACACTACACAGTTATAACACATCTCACAATGAACTTTTCTTGGACACTCAGTTGATTGTGTCAGTATATCAAAGCGTGTATGCTGATATAGACACTTTGTCTGTCACACACACACACACACACGCACGCACGCACGCACGCACGCACGCACGCACGCACGCACGCACACCCACACACACACACACACACACACACACACACACACACACACACACACACACACACACACACACACACACACACACACACACACACACACACACACACAAGTCCTTGGACTGTGGTGTTAATTATTTCCACATTGCAGAGCAGGTTTACCACCAGAGACTAGCACTAATTAACACATTACTGCTCCCTCAGAGGGATCCTCCCGCTGAATTCCCTGGCCAAGCCCCAGCCCACCATACCCTGAGGAGAGAGTCTGACTCCCTGGCCCAGCCCCAGCCCACCATACCCTGAGGAGAGAGTCTGACTCCCTGGTCCAGCCCCAGCCCACCATACCCTGAGGAGAGAGTCTGACTCCCTGGTCCAGCCCCAGCCCCAGCCCACCATACCCTGAGGAGAGAGTCTGACTCCCTGGTCCAGCCCCAGCCTCAGCCCACCATACCCTGAGGAGAGTCTGACTCCCTGGCCCAGCCCCAGCCCCAGCCCACCATACCCTGAGGAGAGAGTCTGACTCCCTGGTCCAGCCCCAGCCCCAGCCCACCATACCCTGAGGAGAGAGTCTGACTCCCTGGTCCAGCCCCAGCCCCACCCCACCATACCCTGAGGAGAGAGTCTGACTCCCTGGTCCAGCCCCAGCCCCAGCCCACCATACCCTGAGGAGAGAGTCTGACTCCCTGGTCCAGCCCCAGCCCCAGCCCACCATACCATGAGGAGAGAGTCTGACTCCCTGGCCAAGCCCCAGCCCACCATACCCTGAGGAGAGAGTCTGACTCCCTGGGCCCAGCCCCAGCCCACCATACCCTGAGGAGAGAGTCTGACTCCCTGGCCAAGCCCCAGCCCACCATACCCTGAGGAGAGAGTCTGACTCCCTGGCCAAGCCCCAGCCCACCATACCCTGAGGAGAGAGTCTGACTCCCTGGTCCAGCCCCAGCCCCAGCCCACCATACCCTGAGGAGAGAGTCTGACTCCCTGGCCAAGCCCCAGCCCACCATACCCTGAGGAGAGAGTCTGACTCCCTGGCCAAGCCCCAGCCCACCATACCCTGAGGAGAGAGTCTGACTCCCTGGCCAAGCCCCAGCCCACCATACCCTGAGGAGAGAGTCTGACTCCCTGGTCCAGCCCCAGCCCCAGCCCACCATACCCTGAGGAGAGAGTCTGACTCCCTGGCCCAGCCCCAGCCCACCATACCCTGAGGAGAGAGTCTGACTCCCTGGTCCAGCCCCAGCCCTCCATACCCTGAGGAGAGAGTCTGACTCCCTGGTCCAGCCCCAGCCCCAGCCCACCATACCCTGAGGAGAGAGTCTGACTCCCTGGCCAAGCCCCAGCCCACCATACCCTGAGGAGAGAGTCTGACTCCCTGGTCCAGCCCCAGCCCACCATACCCTGAGGAGAGAGTCTGACTCCCTGGCCCAGCCCCAGCCCACCATACCCTGAGGAGAGAGTCTGACTCCCTGGTCCAGCCCCAGCCCTCCATACCCTGAGGAGAGAGTCTGACTCCCTGGTCCAGCCCCAGCCCCAGCCCACCATACCCTGAGGAGAGAGTCTGACTCCCTGGCCAAGCCCCAGCCCACCATACCCTGAGGAGAGAGTCTGACTCTCTGGTCCAGCCCCAGCCCACCATACCCTGAGGAGAGAGTCTGACTCCCTGGTCCAGTCCCAGCCCACCATACCCTGAGGAGAGAGTCTGACTCCCTGGTCCAGCCCCAGCCCCAGCCCACCATACCCTGAGGAGAGAGTCTGACTCCCTGGTCCAGCCCCAGCCCCACCCCACCATACCCTGAGGAGAGAGTCTGACTCCCTGGTCCAGCCCCAGCCCACCATACCCTGAGGAGAGAGTCTGACTCCCTGGTCCAGTCCCAGCCCACCATACCCTGAGGAGAGAGTCTGACTCCCTGGTCCAGCCCCAGCCCCAGCCCACCATACCCTGAGGAGAGAGTCTGACTCACTGGTCCAGCCCCAGCCCACCATACCCTGAGGAGAGAGTCTGACTCCCTGGTCCAGTCCCAGCCCACCATACCCTGAGGAGAGATGCCTACAAAGGGAAGCAGCAGTCTGACTACCAACATGGTCTGCTTTCACCATCTTGCCTCATCTGTTGAATGCAGCGGTCATGAGAAGAAAGTGGAAGAGCAACACTGGTCATACAAAAAAACACGGACAGAAGTCCATCCCCATCCACACGAGTACAATAGATGGGAGGAGAGCTAAGTAAAAATCTATAATAGTCTCCCTCCATTACACAGGAGAAGGAGGTTTCCCAAGACCTGCCCTGCTCTGCACTGTGGGCTAAATCAAAAGTGGTAGGGAGAGATAAGGGAGGAGATGATATGGGGAAAGGTAGAGAGGGAGAGAGGAGAGACAGATGAGGATATATAGAGGTAGAGAGTGGTAAGATGTAAGAGAGCAAGAATAGGTTTGCTTTTCATTCTAGTTTTAGCAGCACCACAGGGAGCCTCTCAGTCCTCAAGATGGATCCTCGCTTCTGCAGAGAGACTGGAGGAAGATGGAAAAGAGAGGGATAGAAGGGGAGGGGGGGGGGGGGTCGAAGGTCTTGAAATAATTTCAATGTGAGATAGAGGCTCACCCTGGCTTTGAAAGGCTGAGGTTGTTTGAGCGTAATGCTTCAATGTTGATGTGTGTGTGTGTGTGTGTGTATTTGTGTGTGCGTGTGCAAGTGTGAGTGTGTGCATTCATGTGTGTGTGTGCGAGTGTGCATGTGTTTGCATGCTCCTGTGCCTGGTCTCTCCTGAAACACCCAACATCTCTCTGGACACATCTCTCTAGAGAGGCCAAGGCCTGGGTTTGACCACATTCTACTACAGCATCAGTGTGTTTACCCTTGACAAACCAGTAAAGCAAGGGTTTAAAAAAAAACAATACTCAATTATACTCAATTATTTCAATATATTCAGATTCAGTGTTTAATTGTTTTTCTTCTCTAGCCTACTCGGTTTGCTCTCGTGGTGAGTGATGTCAAGTATCCAGCTCTCTCCATCAGGAGGGAAGGAAGGAATCTAAGCAAACATCTGTGGAATAATGGCGGGGGAAATTAATCCTCTCACTAGTGTGCGAGAAGCGTAACGTGCCGTGTGGGTGCCACGGAACGTGACCAGAATGCATGTGCCCGGCCAACGGCGTGGAACACGTTTGATGGGTACGTTCGACATGTGGGCGCGATGCCAATTTAGACAAGCATGCATGCCCGCTTGGTATCTCGCTCTGCATGGCAAGTGTGGTGGAGGGGGGGGGGGTTGTGTGTGCGTGTCCGTGTGTGTGAGAGAGAAAGACAGAAAGAGAGAGAGAGAAAGATAGATAGTCTCTATTCCTTTGGAACTTTTGTGAGTGTAATGTTACTGTACATTTTCTATTGTTATTTCACTTTTGTAAATTGTCTATTTCACCTGCTTTGGCAATTTAAACATATGATTCCCATGCCAATAAAACCCTTTGAACTGAAACATTTTATTGAATTGAATCGAGAGAGACCAAGAGAGAGAGATTGGCTATAGTTAAACACTTTAACATCATCCTCAGCTCTCGCATCTTCCCCAATACTTAGAACTAAGGACTGATCACCCCAATCCACAAAAGTGGAGACAAACTCAACCTGAATTTAGGGATAGGCGTCCCGCTAGCGGCACACCTCGACAACACCCGGTGAAATTGCAGAGAGCCAAATTAAAATGACAGAAATAGTCATATTTAACATTCATGAAAATACAAAGTGTCATACATCAAAATAACTCTTAACTTCTTGTTAATCCAGCCCCTGTGTCAGATTTCAAAAAGGCTTTACGGCGAAAGCATACCATGCGATTATCTGAGGACAGCGCCCCGCTTACAAAAGCATACACACATTTTCAAGCCAGAGGAGTCACAAAAGTCAGAAATAGCGATAAAATTAATCAGTTACCTTTGATGATCTTCATCTGGTTGCACTCACAAGAGTCCCTGTTACACAATAAATGTTTGTTTTGTTCGATAAAGTGTCACGCTCTGACCTTAGATATCTCTGCTTTCTTTATATTTTGGTTAGGTCAGGGTGTGACGAGGGTGGGTATGCTAGTTTTTGTATTGTCTAGGGTTTTTGTATGTCTATGGTGGCCTGATATGGTTCCCAATCAGAGGCAGCTGTTTATTGTTGTCTCTGATTGGGGATCATATTTAGGTAGCCATTTTCCCTTTTGTGTTTGTGGGTTCTTGTCTATGTGTAGTTGCCTGTCAGCACTCGTTTTGTATAGCTTCACGTGTCGTTTTGTTATTTTGGTTAGTTTGTTCAGTGTTCATTCTTATCATAATAAAGAATGTACGCCTACCACGCTGCGCCTTGGTCCGATTCATTTGACGAACGTGAAGTCCCTCTTTAAAGTCCCTCTTTATGTCCCAAAAACTCAGTTTTGTTGGCGCGTTTTGTTCAGTAATCCACTGGCTCAAAGGCGGTCACAACAGGCAGACGAATACATCCTAATAGTACCGGTAAAGTTCGTCGAAACATGTCAAACGATGTTTATAATTAATCCTCAGGTTGTCTATTGTCTAAATAATCGATAATATTTCAACCAGACAATAGCGTATTCAATAGAAATAAAAAACAAAGAACGGCGCGCGATCGGTCACGCGCTCAAACCAGCTCTGGTTCATTCTATAGTCCACTTACAAAATGGTTTCATTCTCCTAATTTTTCAGAAAACAAGCCTGAAACAATGTCTAAAGACTGTTGACATCTAGTGGAAGCCATAGGAACTGCAATCTGACCCATTACATACTGTATAGGCAGGCAATTGAAAACTACACACATCAAAAATATCCCACTTCCTGGATGGATTTTCCTCAGGTTTTCGCCTGCCATATATGTTCTGTTATACTCACAGACATTATTTTAACAGTTTTGGAAACGTCAGAGTGTTTTCTATCCACATCTACCAATTATATGCATATCCTATTTTCTGGGCCTGAGTAACAGGCAGTTTACTTTGGGCACCTCAGTCATCCAAACTTCCGAATACTGCCCTCTATCCCCAAAAAGTTTTAATAACTACCGTGGGATGTGCATCAACAGCAACCTTGGGAAAGTCCTCTGCATTATCATTAACCTCCGACTCGTACATTTCCTCAGTGAAAACAATGTACTGAGCAAATGCCAAATTGGCTTTTTACCAAATACCATATGACAGACCACGTATTCACCCTGCACACCCTAATTGACAAACAAACGTACCAAAAGCAAAGTCTTCTCATGCTTTGTTGATTTCAAAAAAGCTTTTGACTCAATTTGGCATGAGGGTCTGCTATAAGAATTGATGGAAAGTGGTGTTGGGGTAAAACATATGACATTATAAAACCCATATACACAAACAACAAGTGTGCAGATGGTTAAAATTGACCAAAAAAAACACACCGATTTATTTTCCTCATGGCCGGATGGTGAGACAGGGATGCAGCTTGAGACCCACCCTCTTCAACATTCATATCGACAAATTGGCAAGGGCGCGAGAACAGTCTGCAGCACCCAGCCTCACCCTACAAGAATCTGAAGTCAAATGTATACTGTTTTCTGATGATCTGGTGCTTCTGTTCCCACCTGTCACGGCTGTTTAAAGAAGAGGACCAAGGTGCATCGTGGTGAGCGTACATTTTCTCTTTATTTGGAAAAAGACGCCGAACAAAACAACAAACACTACAAAAACAAACCCTGAAGCTAAAGGCTATGTGCCCTAAACAAAAGTCATCTTCCCACAAAGACAGGTGGAAAAAAGGGCTACCTAAGTATGGTTCTCAATCAGAGACAACGATAGACAGCTGCCTCTGATTGAGAACCACACCCGGCCAAACACAAAGAAATACACAACAAGAATACCCACCCCAACTCACGCCCTGACCAAACCAAAACAGTGACATAAAAAGGATCTCTAAGGTCAGGGCGTGACACCACCCAAGGAGGGCCTACAGCAGAACCTAGTTCTTCTGCACAGATTCTGACAGATCTGGGCCCTGACAGTTAATCTCAGTAAGACAAAAATAATGGTGTTCCAAAAAAGGTCCCGTTGCCAGGACCACAAATACAAATTCCACCAAGACATTGTTGCCCTAGAGCACACAAAAAAACTATACCTACCTCAGACTAAACATCAGCACCACAGGTAACTTGTTGCTACTACCGTCTCTTATGACCAAAAATTACTTCTGGCCATCAGAAAAGCGATTACTCACCGCGGACTAGAAGAAACTTTTTCCTTTAATGAGTCCGACGAGAAGGATATCCTGCTTTCACTGGAACAAGCCCAGATCCACGCCTTTGCGTGAAGAAAAGACACCAGAAAAGGGGATGCAGATCGGGGATCCTTCTGAGAAGCCGGAGGTGAGCGAGTAAACTCCCAATGCCTTCCATTTCCTTGCTAACGTGCAATCTTTAGAAAATAAAATTGATGACCTATTATTAATATTATCCTACCAACGGGACATTAAAAACCCTAACATCTTATGTTTCACCGAGACGTGGCTGAACGAAGAAACGGACAATATAGAGCTGGCGGGATTTTCCATGCACCGGCAGAACAGATACGCTACCTCTGGTAAGATGAGGGGTGAGGGTGTGTGTCTTTTTGTCAATAACAGCTGGTGCGTGATGTCTAATATTAAAGAAGTCTTGAGGTATTGCTCGCCTGAGGTAGATTACCTTATGATAAGGTGTCGACCACACTATCTACCAAGAGAGTTCTCATCTGTATTATTCGTAGCCATCTATTTACCACCACAAAGCAAAGCTGTCAACCAACTCTATAAGGCCATAAGCAAAGAACAAAATGCTCACCCAGAAGTGGCGCTCCTAGTGGCCGGGGACTTTAATGCAGGCAAACTTAAATCAGTTTTACCAAATTTTACTAGCATGTTACATGTGCAACCAGGAAAAAAAAATCATAGACCACCTTTACTCCACACACAGAGATGCGTACAAAGCTCCCCCCGCCCTCCATTTGGCAAATCTGACCACAATTCTATCCTCCTGATTCCTGCTTACAAGCAAAAACTGAAGCAGGAAGTACCAGTGACTCGCTCAATACGGAAGTGGTCAGATGAAGCAGATGCTACATTACAGGACTGTTTTGCTAGCACATACTGGAATATGTTCCGGGATTCATCTAATGGCATTGAGGAATACACCACCTCTGTCATCGGCTTCATCAATAAGTGCATCGATGACGTCGTCCCCACAGTGACTGTATGTACATATCCCAACTAAAAGCCATGGATTACAGGCAACATACGCATCGAGCTAAAGGCTAGAGCTGCCGCTTTCAAGGAGCGGGAGACTAATCCGGACGCCTATAAGAAACACTTATAAACACTTAGAAACGCTTATAAGAGCCATCAAACAAGCAAAGCGTAAATAGAGGATTAAGATTGAATCCTACTACACCGGCTCTGATGCTCGTCGGATGTGACAGGGTTTGAAAACTATTACGGACTACAAAGGGAAGCCCAGACGCGAGCTGCCCAGTGACGTGAGCCTACCAGACGAGCTAAATGCCTTTTATGCTCGCTTCGAGGCAAGCAACACTGAAGCATGCACGAGAGCACCAGCTGTTCTGGATAACTGTGTGATAACACTCTCGGTAGCCGATGTGAACAAAACCTTTAAACAGGTCAACGTTCACAAAGCCGCTGGGCCAGATAGATTTTTTTTTTTTTTTTTTTTTTTTTTGGGGTGGATCAGCTTAATATTGCGGAAAGAATGTTGCTTCCAATGTAATTGTCTGCATCATTTCCAATCCCCCATATTTTTTTGGGTAAATATATATATCCATACACGCATGCATACATATATACATATATACATACACATACCTATATAGACATACATACTTTTTTAAAGAATATACCTTTATTATTATTCCCCGCAACCCTACCACCGCTCCCCCAATTGGAGTAAACTAATAAACACTTCTGCTTTTACCTTCAATTTATACATCTTATACCTATTTTACAGACACAGACTACTTTATAATAGTTCTCTCTTGTTTGTTCTTAGTCCTTCCTCTATTTCTGTTGTCCATCCAATTTTATTTCCACTTGTAACTGTGCTATTTCACAAAAGCTCCGCACCTATACACATTTCACAGATCCCGTATGCCCTACATTGTTTATCTTGTTATTAGTCCCACCCTTCAGTTCCACTCAACCCTTCCCATCTATCTTCCAACATCATCCATTTCGGATTTTTATTTGCCATATATTTTTCAACTGTGCTGTGATGCTTCACAAAAGATTTGAACCTTCCTATTCTCATAGCTTCTACAGATTGTAAATTAAAAATAAACATTTTTGCTAAAATAATTATTATATTATTGATTGATTGACTATGGCTTTTCAAATCCCCCAGTATTGCTATCTGTAGCGTTAGTTCTAGGCAAATGTTGCAATTCTTCAGCCATTCCTGGACCTGTGACCAAAAACGAGCTACATATGGACAATACCAAAATAAATGATCTAATGACTCTGCCTCCTCACAACAGAATCTGCAGAGCTGGGAAGATTGTATACCCCATATATATAACATTCTATTAGTTGCAAGAATTTTGTACAGTAATTTAAATTGAAAAATTCGAAGTTTTGAATCCGGCGTTGTTTTGCGTATCAATTCATAAACCATGTGCCATGGAATGGGTACATCGAAAATCTCTTCCCAACTATTTTGCAATTTATATGGCACAGCTGTCAGTTTTTTGGTCCTTAAATGAAATTGGTATATGTTTTTATTTATCACACTTTTCTTTAACCATTTATGTTCTTTAATACAGGGCCGACATACAAGTTCCTTACTTTTTTCCCCTTCTACTTGCCTCTTCCATTTTTGTGGTAATGCTGCAATTAATTGGTTGTAATTTTGGGTAGAGCAGACATTTCCATATGTCTGTGTTAGCTGCATGTGTGACATAACTCCACCAGTCCTATTTATGATATCATTCACAAAAATTATACCTTTTTTAAACATTTCTTCGATAAATACAGTTTTTTTATCAATTACTATATTTGAATTTAACCACAATATTTGTTGTACTATTTGTTCCGTCCTTTCAGGTGGATTAAACTGAAATTGCAACCAACTTTCTAAGGCTTGTTTAAAAAATAAGGATATTTTGGAGATTATTTCCTTTTCAAACAACCGAAAGTGAGCAGGTGTAATCTGAATAAAGGGAAAAAGGCCCTTCTTGAACATAGGATGAGACATTCGTACCAATTTACTAGAGAACCAGTTTGGATTTAAGTATAACTTTTGTATGACTGATGCCTTTAGTGAGAGGTCTAATGCTTTAATATTTAATAATTTCTGCCCTCCGAATTCATATTCGTTATATAAATAGGCCCTTTTAATTTTATCTGGCTTGCCGTTCCAAATAAAATGGAATATTTTTTGTTCATATAATTTAAAAAGCAGGTCACTAGGTGTAGGCAAAACCATAAGCAAATAGGTAAACTGTGATATGACTAAAGAGTTAATCAGGGTGATTTTTCCACAAATAGACAAGTATTTTCCTTTCCATGGTAGCAAGATCTTATCTATTTTTGCTAACTTTCTATAAAAATTTATTGGAGTGAGATCATTTCTTTCTTTTGGGATTTTTATACCGAGTATGTCCACATCTCCGTCAGACCATTTAATTGGTAAACTACATGGCAATATAAAATGTGTATTTTTTAGTGATCCAATACGTAATATGGTACATTTATCATAATTTGGTTTTAATCCAGAGAGGATAGCAAAGGTATCTAGATCCTCTATGAGGCCGTGGAGAGACTCTAGTTGTGGTTTTAAAAGAAAACATGAATCATCAGCGTACAATGACACCTTAGTTTTTAAGCCACGGATTTCTAATCCATTAATATTAATGTTTGATCTAATTTTAACAGCTAACATTTCGATGGCAATAATAAATAGATATGCCGATAGTGGACAACCTTGTTTTACTCCTCTAGATAGTTTAAAACTTTCTGAGATGTAGCCATTATTTACTATTTTACACCTAGGGTTACTATACATAATTTTAACCCATTTTATAAGAGATTCCCCAAAATTGAAATATTCTAGGCATTTATATATAAACTCCAGTCGTACTTTATCAAAAGCCTTTTCAAAATCAGCTATGAAAACCAGACCTGGTGTCCCCGATATTTCATAGTGTTCTATTGTTTCCAGTACTTGCCTTATATTATCTCCAATGTATCGTCCATGTAAAAAACCTGTCTGATTAGGATGAATAATATCTGACAAAACTTTTTTTATTCTATGCGCCAAGCATTTTGCTAGGATTTTTGCATCACAACACTGAAGTGTAAGAGGTCTCCAATTTTTTAATTGGACTGGATCTTTATATATACCACTTGGGTCCTGTTTCAGTAATAACGATATCAGACCTTCTTGTTGCGTGTCTGATAATCTACCATTTATATAGGAGTGGTTAAAACAAGCTAATAATGGTCCTTTGAGTATATCAAAAAAAGTTTTGTATACTTCCACTGGTATGCCATCCAGCCCTGGAGTTTTCCCATCCTTAAAGGCCCCAATTGCATCAAGCAGTTCCTCCTCTGTAATTTGGCCTTCACATGAGTCTTTCTGTACAGATGTTAATTTTACATTATTAATAGGAAAAAAATCCATACAATTAGTTTCAGTTAGTGGAGATGGAGGAGCCTGAAACGAAAACATATTCTTAAAGTACTTTACTTCCTCTTTCAAAATATCATTTGGTGAATCATGCGTGACTCCATCATTTGTAACAAGTTTTAATACATTTTTTTTGGTAGCATTTCTATATTGAAGATTGAAAAAGAATTTGGTGCATTTTTCCCCATATTCCATCCAGTTCGCTTTATTTTTATAATATATTACACTGGATCTTTCTTGAATAAGTTCCTCCATTTCTTTTTGTTTTTCCTCTAACTTATTCTGTGCCTCTATGGTACCGTTTTTATTGCTATCTAACTGTACTGTTAGTCCTTCAATTTCCTTTGTTAATATGGACTCTTTTGATCTAAATTCCCTTTGTTTTATAGATGAGTACTGAATTGCATGGCCTCTAAAGGCACACTTAAAAGTGTCCCATACAATAAGGGGATCTGCTGTACCTATGTTATGTCTGAAAAAGTCAGTTATAAAATCTTCTGTCCTAGTTCTAAACAATTTATCATCTAGTAGACTTTGATTAAATTTCCAATATCCTCGCCCACGTGGAAATTCTGTAAGAGAAATATATATGCCAATTATGTGATGATCCGACCGCATTCTGTCCCCTATCAACACTTTTTTAACTTTTGGTGCCAGAGAGAATGGTATAAGAAAGTAGTCAAGACGACTAGCTTGATTCAGCCTCCGCCATGTATATCTCACTAAATCAGGGTATTTAAGTCTCCATATATCCACTAATTCCAATATATCCATGACATTCATGATTTCCTTAAGTGCCTGAGGGTGATAGTTTGTAGTGTGATTTCCTTTCCGGTCTATAGAGGTATTTAAGACCGTATTAAAATCTCCCACTATAATAATAGAGTCTAGTGTTGCTTGTAGAGTTGATAAATTCTTATATATATTTTCAAAGAAGCTTGGATCATCATTATTCGGACCGTATAGGTTAACAAGCCATATTTGTTTATTGTCCAATAACATATTTAAAATAATCCATCTACCTTGAGGATCTGTTTGGACAATTTGCACATTTGGATCAAAATTATTGTTAATTAAAACCATCACCCCTTTTGAATTTCTTTGCCCATGGGAGAAATATATTTTGCCCCCCCAGTTCTTTTTCCACAAAACTTCATCTAAAACTGTTGAATGGGTTTCCTGTAAACAATAGATATTATAATCCTTCTCTTTTAGCCAGGTAAATACTGATCGTCTTTTCTTATTATCTGCTAAGCCATTACAATTGTAACTGGCTATACTTATTTCACCACTTACCATAATGAGACACACCTTTCATTCTTTTAATCAGAATATATTTTTGTAAACGTACTATTAAAAAGTAACATAATGATTGAGTGTCTATATAGTTGTACCATGATATTTGTATTTCTACTAAGTAAACCTCCAATTGGTCCCTACTATTCCACCCGCTAAAAGGCCTCATCTCGAGATGGCTTGTCATCCCAATGCCCGGTAGACCACCCTCGACCCCCTGTATCCCATAGCCCTGAACCGACTGGGATCCATTCTTTGAAAAGAGCATACAGTGCCATTTACCGAATTGAAGAAGATCAATTACCATATGCATTTCCATTGCCCTCACCTCGATTTGTATTATATATATCTGTGGATCATCCTCTATTGTCCCTAACATCTTTTACTTCTTCCTTCGCAACAGTTGTGGGATACACACATACACCCACACACACTCAGCCCTTACCCCCACACAACCATAAGCTCACTTTCTCAACAATTGCACCATCCCAGAGCCCAACTCAAGATGGGTCATGATTTACAAATGCACTTGCAGTTGCAGCTGCATGAGAAGGCCTGCAAGACCGCACAAAAAATTAGCAAAAATTGAGAGATTTATTTACCATTGTCATATCCTAGATAATGGAGGTCAAATGTACACCTTATTCCTGAAACACCCACAATACGGCCACCCGTCATGACCATGTCCCCACGCATCTCCATGCAGTCCGACTTTGATTTTGTGCCGCCAGGGCCACAATAATATACCCCCTCTCTGAATGTCCGAGTGTGACCCCCTCCCCATGGGTTACTGCAGCTAGTGTTGCCAGCACTGCCACTGCCTGGGTGGGGGCACCCCACCGGAATCCCCACCGGCTAGGTACAAGGTCGTCAAGGTTCTCATTAGCAGCTTTGAGAATTTCCTTGTATATTATGCTCTCCCTTTATGGGGCTTTGGCTTTGCAGGACCAACCCTGCCAAGCAGGCTCAGAATCTTGAGGGGGCAGTGCTGCTCTTGGTCTCTGACCTCATTTTAGCTGCATACAGACCGCTTACAGCGGGCACATAAAACAGTTAGGGACTTCTCCTTAGTATCTGGGTCATTCAGGTGGGTGTCTAGGGTATAGTGCCATGGACCGTACCATTAAAATAGGATAATAAATAATTAGATATAATTTATAAAAAAATAAATAAAAAATGTAGTTCTCCATGATAGGACAATAAATAAATAAGACGTATAATTCATTATAAAAGTATATCCATCATCTGAACAACATTGAAAGCCCTCTCATACCCGGCTCACAGCAATACATTGGCTCTGGGATATGCAACCATTTCATTACTCACTCACTCAACTTTCCAAACATAACAAATAAAATAAAAAATAAACACAAACCATACCATCCACACATACTGTGCCTTCTGTTTACTTAGTTTTTATCTTCACTATGTTGAATTAGTGCTTGTGTGTTCAATTAGTTATATGTGAAGATTTATAGAAAAGCTATATTTTTTATTGTATTGTTACAATCAGTAACCGGGCTTGAAATGTGTTTATTTCCCTCGTCTATGAGAACTTTGTAATTTTTAAAATAACCATGGAGTAGTCTTTGTGTCTCTGAACAACTGGTTATCAATATATAGTTTATCAACGACGAGAGCTACTCGTTTCGCTTTTAATCTATTTTCTTTGAAAATTGGATACAGAACTTTGCGCCGTTCTGCAATTTCCTTCGGAAACTGATCATTCATGCCAATTTTGGTCCCAGCAAGTCTTTTACCCAGGCTTTTAACCATTATTTTATCTTTAAATGAAGCAAATTTGGCAACGATTGGGCGTTCGTACCTCTGCCCTCTCTGTCCGAAGCGGTGAACGCGTTCAAGTTGGATTTTGTCGATAACTTCGCGATAACTTGGGCCAGATAGATTACCAGGACGTGTACTCAATGCATGATGACCAACTGTCTAGTGCCTTCACTGACATTTTCAACCTCTCCCTGACTGAGTCTGTAATACCTACATGTTTCAAGCAGACCACCATAGTCCCTGTGCACAAGGAAGCGAAGGTAACCTGCCTAAATTATTTCAGGAGACTGAAAAGATTTGGCATGGGCCCCCAGATGCTCAAAAGGTTTTACAGCTGCACCATCGAGAGCATCCTGACCGGTTGCATCACCGCCTGGTATGGCAACTGCTCGGCATCTGACTGTAAGGTGCTATAGAGGGTAGTGCGAATGGTACAGTACATCACTGGGGCCAACCTTCCTGCCATCCAGGACCTATATAATAGGTGGTGTCAGAAGAAAGCCCATAAAATTGTCAGAGACTCCAATCACCCAAGTTATAGACTGTTTTCTCTGCTACCGCACGGCAAGCGGTACCGGAGCGCCAAGTCTAGGACCAAAAGGCTCCTCAAACTCTCCATAACTAAGGCCTCACCTACAGAGAGATGAACCGGAGAAGAGTCCCCTCAGCCAGTTGGTACTGGGACTCTGTTCACAAACACAAACAGACCCCACAGAGCCCCAGGACAGCAACACAATTAGACCTAACCAAATCATGACAAAACAAAAAGATAATTACTTTACACATTGGGAAAAACTGAACAAACTGGAATGTCTGGCTCTAATCAGAGAATACACAGTAGCAGAATACCTGACCACTGTGACGAAACCCATATGAAGAAAAGCTTTGACTATGTACTGCTTGCTATCAAGAGAGGCCGCCATTGCCCACTGCCCACACAATGAGGTGGAAAGCGAGCTGCACTTCCTAGCCCCCTGCCAAATGTATGTCCATATTAGAGACACAAGGTATTTCCCTCAGATTACACAGATCCACAAAGAACTTGAAAACAAATCCAATCTTGATAAACTCCTATATCTATTAGGTGAAATACCACAGTGTGCCAACACAGCAGCAATATTTGTGACCTGTTGACACAAGAAAAGGGCAACCAGTGGTGCACAAACATCGTTGTAAGTACAACCTTATTTGTTTATTTATTTTCCCTTTCGTACATTTGCACATTGTTACAACGCTGTACATAGCCAATAATATAACATCTGAAATGTCTATATTATTTCAAACTTCTGTGATTGTAATGTTTACTGTTCATTTCTGATTGTTTATTTCCCTTTTGTTTATTATCTATTTCACTTGCTTTGGCCATGTAAACACGTTTCCCTTGCCAATTAAACTATTTGAATTTAATTGAATTGAGAGAGAGAGAGGGAGAGAGCGAGAGAGAGAGAGAGAGAGAGAGAGAGAGAGAGAGAGAGAGAGAGAGAGAGAGAGAGAGAGAGAGAGAGAGAGAAAGAAAGATAGGGGAGAGGACAGAGACATGGTCAACTAGCTTACATCACTGTGTCAGGTCAGGAGCATGTAAACAGAGTAACACTAGATTGTCATTCAGAAATACCATAGATCTGTGGTATGTCATCAAAGTATCTACATCTCTCAACTACATCCCAAGACGATATACTGTAGATTTCTCCATGAACAGGGAGATGGTGATATAACAACCTTTATACAAAACACATAATGGAATGCCTACTGTATTTGCATTTATTAAGGATCTCCATTAGCTGTTGCCAAGGCAGCAGCTACTCTTCCTGGGGTCCAAACAAGATGAAGGCAGTTACATCACACAAATAAAACAGTGCATCATGCAACACCTTGTTACACGACTACTCTGCCACGACATATCTACAATACAAAATTACTGTCTGAGGAGCTGTTGCAATATGAACATTTGGATTGTGTGTGTGTGTGTGTGTGTGTGTGTGTGTGTGTGTGTGTGTGTGTGTGTGTGTGTGTGTGTGTGTGTGTGTGTGTGTGTGTGTGTGTGTGTGTGTGTGTGTACATTTGCACTGTGAGAGGCTCCTGAGTGAATCTGCAAATATAGTAAACACTATGACAATGCTTCCATCTACTGGAAGTAATACAGTCTTGCTACATGTCAATGACATTATTATTGTTACAGTTCTCTCGTCTGTCTGTCTGAGTATCCCACATTATGAATGTGTGTGTGTGTGTGTGTGTGTGTGTGTGTGTGTGTGTGTGTGTGTGTGTGTGTGTGTGTGTGTGTGTGTGTGTGTGTGTGTGTGTGTGTGTGTGTGTGTGTGTGTGTGTGTTGGTTCTTCTATCCTTGTGGGGATCTAAAATCCCCAAAATAATTGTAAGAAAGGGAAATTCTCCCTCGTGGGGATTTTTCCCACATTTTTCCCATGAGGACAAAGGCTATTTTAAGTTTAGGGTTACAATTAAGGTTAGGGTTAGAATTAGGGTTAGGGTAAGGGTAAGAGGTTAGTGGTTAGGTTTAGGGTTAGGAGTTAGGTTCACGGGTTAAAGTTAGGGTGAGGGAAAATAGGATTTCGGTCCACACGAAGATAGAAGAACATAACGTGTGTGTATGTGACACAGGCAGGGTACTAATCTCCATACATATGGTTGAAATAGACATGAACATGTTCTACACATGGTACCCTAAGTAGGTAAGCATGTCTAAAGAACAGGCTAATATTGACGTCATGTAGGCTAGGCTATAGTGCTACTGAATACATTGAATATATTGTAGAGGTGATTGTTAAGATGTGTTAGGCCCAATTGAGTTGCTTATCCATACAGACAGTGGCCTATATCTTTTGACTTTTGCCTATGTAGAGCTAGAACATTGTGGGAAGATCAGTTTCATTCTCACTTTATTCAGTCTCAGATGGTTAGCAAATGAGGGTTATTTAATGATAAGGGCTATATCATTTGGAATTACTTGTTCGATTTCGTCTTCGATATGTTTTTCAATATAAGGTGTGCTTACTAACTAAATTAAGAATTCTAATCGACAACTCGATATTCCTCTTCAAATCAACACTTTTAAACCAGCGGACCGGTCCGCGCCTTGCGCGTCAGCAGGCGACTGCACAGCACATGTTTTGATTCCCGATTGCGAAAAGCAAAGTGGTTTGGTTGGGGTGGATCCTGGATGGAAGGAGGCGATGGAATGTGTGTCTGCCGTGGACAGTGCGTCTTCCTATACGTCTTGTAATGATAACAGGATTAGGACAACTGGACAAGCCACCCGAGACTCAACATCAACGGCATTGTGAGTCGCAGTGATCAAAGGTAGGCTGTTTGATCCGTCATTTTGCACCATTTCTCGATTATAATTATGGCGCTCGAAACAATGCGCATTGTGCTACTCTACTCGCCGAGAATGGAGAACAATTTGATAATTGTGTAGACTATATTTTTGCTAAATGTATGACAAAACAGTCTCGTTACATTACACAATTCAGTCGAATTAGACAACTGACAAAACACAATCCTTAATCAGCTATAAAGGTATTCAGAATTAATGAGGGAGAAACAAATCGGTGGGCATATGATAGCGTGGTGTTTAAATATGAAATGTCGATCAGAATGCATTTTACCAGACCTGCATGAATTAATATGGTTATGGGGAGGTGAACAAACAATAGCCTAGGCATTTCGTTCAAGTCTGACTCGGTTCTTACAATGTCTGACTGGATATACTGTCTTCTAATGGACATTGATGTTCTCTGTTGACCCCATCAGTGAGACGTTTTCACAACACAAAGGATGCAACAAACGGTTCCATGTATCAATAATGAGATTTCTGGTGACTCAAACACATACTAATTCGCCATAAGCACATACACTGCTACTCTCAAATCATTGCAGGTCTGTGTATCCCAACAACCATATATTGACCTGATGAAGAGGAGGGCTATTCTCTCTCTATTGCCTGAATTGTAATCTGCATTCTCATTGGATAGAGTGCATTGAAGTGGTCTAAGTACACCAAACAGTATTCTGTTATCTCATTGGATAGGGTGAATCAATGTGAGTATCCTCCACCAATCAGTGGATGTATAAAAACACAGCCATAGATTTACTACACATTGATTGTGTAGCTAGTACTGAGATGCTCAGATTCAGACTGTTGATGTAGTTTATTTGGATCCCCATTAGCTGTTGCATAAGCCATAGCTATTCTTCCTGGGGTCCTGGAAGGAGTGCAGGCTAGCAGCATATAGAGCAAAAAAAAATTACCTTTATTTAACCAGGTAGGCCAGTTGAGAACAAGTTCTCATTGACAACTGCAACCTGGCCAAGATAAAGCAAAGCAGTGCGACAAAAACAACAACACAGAGTTACACATGGGATAAACAAACGTACAGTCAATAACACAACAGAAAAACCTATATACAGTGTGTGCAAATGTAGTAAGATTATGGAGGGAAGGCAATAAATAGGTCATAGTGGCGAAAATAATTACAATTTAGCATTAACACTGGATCATAGGAAATAACAACAAAACAACAAGTGTTTTATTGAATCTGGTTGAAGTCAATGTAGGTATTAACATGAGAAACATGAGAGAGAGCCAGACTAGGTGACATCACACACCTGTGGCCAGGTAATAATGACACATACCACCGTCATCCAGCCAATCAGTCCGTCAGTCAGTCAGCCAGCCAGCCAGCCAGTCAGTCAGTCAGCCAGACAGTCAGCCAGCCAGGATGTCTGTCTATCTGTCAGCCAGCCAGTCTGTCAGTCAGTCAGTCAGCCAGCCAGCCAGCCAGCATGTCTGTCTGTCAGCCAGCCAATCAGACAGCCAGCCAGCCTGCCAGTCAGTCAATCAGCCAGTTAGTCAGCCAGACAGTCAGCCAGCCAGCCAGTCAGCCAGTGGCCTTGTCATCTCTGTGTGACATCCTCCTGGTCATAAGCATACTCTGTGCCAATCCAGGCCCTGTGTTGAGTACACTGGTACAAATGAACTGCACATATCAAGAGTTCAACTGTCCTTTAAATCCATCCATCATTCCTTCCTCCCTGCCTTGAAGTAATCACTGATCTAACACAAGTGGATTGATAAAAGCAAAGTTTCCATTAGAAACTTTACACCTATCCATGCACTTTATATCAGTGATTACTCAAAGGAAGGAAGTATCCCTCACTGGGCACATCAATTCAATATCTATTCCACATTGGTTCAACGTTATGTCATTGAAATGACGTGGAAACAACGTTGATTCAACCAGTGTGTGCCCAGTGGGATGCATTAGAGCTTGACGTCTTGGTATATGTCACTTTAAGTCTTTAATACAGGACCTGTTCATTGTGGAGTGAACTTGTAAAATCTAATACATTTTACTCTATAAAGAATTTCTGCTCTGTATGCAACTTTATCCATTTAAGCTGATGTGATTGTTGATTGTTGTAACACAGGGCACTATTGAAAAAGAGACCCTGGTCCCAATTTGGATTCCCTGTATAAATAAAGGTTAAATAAAAATAAATAAATACAAAAATCTAAAGTACCACCTTTCCATCTCTGAACAAATAAAGAGCTCTTGAGGAGCAAAATCAACTGTGAGAATGCACTGCTGTCTCTCTCACCCCCTCCCTCTCTCGCTCTCTCTCTCCGTTTTTCCCTCTCTCTTTCATCTGTCTGTGACATTGCCTCATTTATTCTCTCCATCGGGACTATGTGCGTGCACAGAAGTGGGGGATTTCATCCAATGTGAGATGGAGAGATGGGGGAGGCAGCCTGGTAGCAGCATAGCTATGTTTCTTCAGAACAGGCTCTTCTCGTTCCTATCTCATGTATTTATACCAGAGTCATTTTACTCCAACACTGGAGGAAATGGACTAGTTAGTGAGTGTGGAAGTGCCGGTTTGATATGTGGGTCGCAACAGCCCCACTCACAGACAGACAATGTAATGTCACAGACATTTGCAGGGAGCAGAGAGATGGGGTTGAAGGGGGGTTGCCTTGTTACCATGGATGTGATGACCTGGTTGCCTCAGCAACGATCAGTAACACTTTTGACGCAAGGTCTTGTATATGAATCCACAGCAGGTATCATTAATCTAGAATGTTCCTTTGTAAAGCTTGAGGCAGAAATATCAATTCTCTAAAGCTTAAAGCACAAAAGCATCCACACACACAACCTCCATATAGATTGGTTGATGAGATCCATAATGTTGAGACAGTGGCCCTCTTCCAGGTCGTCACCTGCCTGTCAGAGCTGTGTAGCTGGGGGAAGCACTGTGTTGAGAAGGGCTCATTTACAGGGTTAAAGGAACCACTAGGTGCATCATGATGGTGCTTAAAGCCACAGTATTCCCCATCCCTCCACCCCACCCCCGGAGAGAGAGAAGGGGTTGCAACCATGGCAACAGCTGTGTCCTGTGAGTGAGCTATTCACTTTCATCTGGATTACATTCTGTAGTGGAGCTGCCCCAGCGGATGAGATTTTGCCTCGCGAACAAGGTCTGTGTGTGTGTGATGCAGCGCTTCCCAAACTCGGTCCTGCCCCCCTCGCTCATAAAACTGGTGACTGCCTGGATGTGGAAGTGCGCCGCCCAACCTCTGGGTTATATAACAGTTTATAAGCGTCAGAGGCACAGGCAAGTCATTCCCCCTCCACTCCTCCACTAAATCTGATCCATCTCTCCTCTGAATCTAATTCACACTTTGAACAGATAATAACCAGAGCAGAGACCCCAGTGTCTGTGACAAGCTGATGAGCCATACCCTCGCTCCCAGCCAACCACTAGCTTCCCTCCTGTTTGTGTGGGCTTCCCCGGTGTAGAAAACAACAACAACTCTAACGCTACAAGTATGGACTTCAGTTACTTGTCCACAGCCCGTAGTACTACTAGAAATTCACATGGACAAAACACCATAACGAACGTTGGCCTCACTAGATGACCTTCTGGATGTTGATGATCAGTGGATATGCAATCCTTCTGTCCAGTCTGTTTTGTTCTCAAGGAACTATGTTGCACTCAAATGTTTCTAGGATGCAGGTTTTGTATGCAGCTTTTGTTCAAGCATGTATTTGACATGTAAAATGTTGCTTCTGTTTCAGACCTGGCCATGAATGAGGAGACCAGGACGTGTGACTGACCAAGGAAGCTTTGACAACACAACTTTAGACTAAAGAAAAATGATGTGTATCCAGGGTGGAACTGACTGTTAGCCTGATAACCATCGCCATGGCGTTTTGCAACGGCAGCCTGCTGGCTAGGTGTGCCCCCCTGATGGAGCTGGAAGAAGAGGAAGGGGTGGTGATTTCACCACCGCCGCCTCCGCCGCCAGGGGTTGGGACTACTAGTCCCCTCATGCCTGTCACCCTACGTGTGATGCTGGCCGCTATCATGATCTTCATGATCGCCATCGGTTTCCTGGGCAACGCCATCGTGTGTCTGATCGTCTACCAGAAGCCCGCCATGCGTTCTGCCATCAACCTGCTCCTCGCTACGCTGGCATTCTCTGACATCATGCTCTCGCTGCTCTGCATGCCCTTCACTGCCGTCACCGTGGCTACCGCCGACTGGCGCTTCGGGGGCGGGTTCTGCCGTGCTTCCGTCATGCTCTATTGGCTCTTTGTCCTGGAGGGCGTGTCCATCCTCCTCATCATCAGCGTAGACCGTTTCCTCATCATCGTCCAGCGGCAGGACAAGCTGACGCCACACCGTGCTAAGCTACTCATCGGCGCTTCCTGGGCGCTGTCCCTCTGCGTGGCGCTCCCGTCTGTGATCGGCTGGCGGGCGGGCGCGGCGGGTGTGACGGGCATTGGGGGGGCCTGGGCGCCACAGTGCGTGCTGGGCTACAGTGAGTCGCTGGCCGACCGCTGCTACACAGTGCTGCTGGCAGTGGCGGTATTCTTTGTGCCGTTCGGCATCATGCTCTACTCCTACCTGTGCATCCTCAACACGGTCCGCCGCAACGCCCTGCGCATCCACAACCACACCTCCGACCAGGCCAGCCTCCCGGTCCTCAACCAGGTCAGCAAGCTGGGCCTGACTGGCCTGCAACGTCCCCCGCAGGTCAATGTGGACATGAGCTTCAAGACGCGGGCCTTCACCACCATCCTCATCCTCTTCATCGGCTTCTCTGTGTGCTGGCTGCCCCACACAGTGGTCAGTTTGCTGGCCGTGTTCAGCCGGAGGTTCTACTTCAGCCCTGCCTTCTATCCGGTCAGTGTGGGGGCTCTGTGGCTCAGCTATCTGAAGACCGTGTTTAACCCAGTCATCTACTGCTGGAGGATCAGGAAGTTCCGGGAGGCGTGTCTGGAGTTCATGCCCAAGAGCTGCAGGCTGTGTCCCAGGGTGCCGGGCCGGAGCCACAGGAGGGTGAGACCCAGTAACATCTACGTGTGCAGTGAGACCCAGTCGGCTGTGTGACAGTAACATCTACGTGTGCAGTGAGACCCAGTTGGCTGTGTGACAGTAACATCTACATGTGCAGTGAGACCCAGTTGGCTGTGTGACAGTAACATCTATGTGTGCAGTGAGACCTAGTCAGATGTGTGACAGTAACATCTACGTGTGCAGTGAGACCCAGTCAGCTGTGTGGAACTAACGGTCACTCTGAGGACACGCCATGGTAACCGTGGAAAGCAGTGGTCACCAACTCTGGTCTTGAAGCTACAGGGTGCTCCACTGGTGTAAAGGACCTGCTATACTCTATACGATTTGTTAAGACATGAACATTTCAGCAGTATAGACGGGTTGCTGCTGAAACGTTGCTGTCTTTTAACAAATTATTTGCATTGGCGCAATAGTGGTGAGGACAGTACATTCTTGTGTTTTGTCTAAAGTGCTGTGGACACTGGACAGCCATGAACAGAGGCACTCAAAAGTCTTTGTGTGACTGTCTTTATTTCCCTTCTCCTAAAAAAAGACCTGACGAGAAATGATGTACAACTGGGAACAGTGTTTTCTATTTAACCGTTTCCATAGTGTTTGTATAATTGGCTGAGTACTGTTGGTGATCGTTTACCCAGATGGTTGTTGTATATGTCTAATTATACTGTATGTAAATGAAAACGTTGGATAAAATTGTAAAGAAATGTTGATCAGTATAAAAAAGTGTTTCTGTGAATGAATAATTGATTAATTGAATGAACTAACAATCCAATTAACAGGTGTGTTGATGTCATCAACTATGCATATGTAGCCTATAGACTGAGTAGAAATGAAAGATAACAAATCATGTTAAACACAGTTATAACCCTTGTAAGTTGTCTACATACACTGTAATAGGCTAGCATTGTACCTTAAACCTAATACTGGAACTAAAATATATGTTGGGCATGCTGGTTGACAAAGGTAGACCATGTTGTCGAACACAAACCACGTACAGCCATCCCCTGCCTCTACAATGTCAATACAATGGCTGTGTTGCTGGGATACTAAAGACCTCTATTGATTGTCGGTTGTGGAGTGTATTTATGTGTGTAAGACCCATATCTTCCACAGCAGAACACACAGTCTATGCTGTAGGTAATGCATCTCCATATGTACCGTGGTTAAACAGTTTACTGAGAGAAGTTCAAATCTAGGGCACACCATGTCAACTCATACACTTTGCGTAAGGTGTGATTATCTCAATTCTACTGCTTGAATGAACGAAGAAAGATGTGTACTATGTACACACCATGTAGTAGATGTACACATCGATGCCCAGGTAGAAGTGACCTTTAGACACAGATCTAGCATAAGTTTGCCTTACCCTATCTCATAATAACCTTAGGCAAGACCTAAATATATCACAAAACAGGCTTTAGATCTAAGGGACAAGCAAAGGTTGCTTCATTGTCTCAGCACACTGAGCTGCAAGAACTGACAGAGAAAACATCCCTACAGATCCTTTTTATGCAACATTAAAATAAAGTATTTACATTAAGTGTATCACTGGCTTACTTAAAGTCAATGATACATAGACACAAGGAGAGGAAGCTATTATTATTGATTGAGACGTAGCCCATTTGAGCCCTACTATGATTATGTATCTGATTGATGGGACAGCTGAAATACGTCACAACCAGACGTAGAGGATGCTGGGGCGAGAGGGCAAAGATGGCGCGCTCCACCAACATGGGACGTGAAGGGAAAGACACATCTCAGGATAGAGGAGCTTCTAACGCAGATCTCTTACTACACCCCGAGCTCCTGTCTCAGGAGTTTATCCAGTTGGTTCTGAATGAGGTAAGAGACGAATCAGGGCTGAATTTGAACAAGGAGAGGGTTGATTTTGCGCTAGTCAGCTAGGTCCCAGCTAGCTAACATTAGCCAGTCAGCTAGCTAGCCACCGGTAGTTAACGTCAGCCAGCTTATATTGTAGCCAAAATGGTTCGCTGATTTAGCTAGTTATTTGCACCAGCGTCAGAACACTAAAGAGGCCATGTTGGAAATATCGTCAGGAAAATATTATTAAACCAGCTTTAAAATGCGTGGATCATGGTTTGTTTAGAGTCAGGCGTGTTTTAGTTTATTTATGTTTTTTGCGCATGCGTCAGGTGATAAGGGAGTACCTGGGGTGTATTCATTATAAACTGGGTGTTTCGAGCCCTGACTGCTGACTGGCTGACAGCTGTGGTATATCAGACCGTATACCATGGGTATGACACATTTATTTTTACTGCTCTAATTATGTTGGTAGCCAGTTTATAATAGTAATAAGGGTTTGTGGTGTATGGCCAATATACCACGGCTAAGGGCTTTATCCAGGCACTCTGCGTTGTGCATAAGAACAGCCCTTAGCTGTGGTATATTGACCATAGGCCACAAACCCCTGAGGTGCCTTATTGCTTAAGAGCACACTGTAGCAAAACTTTTGTTATTGAACAGCTTGCTAGGTCCTGCTCTAGTTCATGAGTGTCAACTAGTGGTTTTAACGAGGCTCTAGCTAACACGTGTTTTGGCCCCTGTCCTGGACAGAAAAAGATAACCAGTGGATACGATGGGAGCCGCGACCAGCTCACGGCTCTCTACCTCCGGCACGTCATCCCCCTCCCGCAGAGAGCGCTGCCAAACAACCGCTGGGGAAAGAGGATGGAGCAGACTCGAGCGCGACAGAGCACAGCCAGCGGACAGTCTCATAGGTGGGGTGAGGATATGTTTCTCTAAAATGTGAAATCACCAAGGTGTCTGGACCTATCTATAACATGCCATTTACATCAAAAATAGAGATTTGGTTGTAAAAAAATAACTTTTCCTTTAACTCTGTTACATTGACAATACAAAAATACCGCTGAGTCAGACTTTATTTAAAGGTAAACTCAGCGTTCGAACAAGGAGATTTGAGAACCGTACATATTGAGATGAGCGTGATGCAAGACTTTGCTCAGAGTATTTGTGCATGGGTGTGCTTCATGCTGCTAAACATGGTAGCTACTGGACCAACTCTTAGTTGAGGAAATCAGCCTGATATTAAAGAATGTCTTTCTGCAGTTTGATGGCCACAGATACCAAACAAAAAACCATTGATTTCAAAGGTTAACAAACCATACAACTCTAGGCACGAGGACTATGCTTCGCAAAACCCCATTTACAGGTGGAACTGTGCAGATCAAGTTTAGTAACAGAGTAAATCTAATGGTGATGTTTGTTTTTACTGTGTACGTTGTTTAAAGTAGTCTTGTGCATAGAGCTGTATGGGTTTGTTAAACTTTGAATTCAATGTTTGTTTTTTTGATGGGCATATATTTTGAAGTGGATAAATCTGAGTTACTGTGGAATTGCCTTACTGTGGAATTGCCTTACTCCTACTGTAGCCTCAGTCAGTGTCCTGTTTTGTCTTACAGCTTCAGTGACGACCACAACAGGAAGAGGCCTCTGATCGTGTTCGATGGCAGCTCCTCTAAAAGTGGCCCCGTCAGACTGAAAAAGCCAGAGGGTCAGACCTCGGGGTCTGGCATGACAGACAGAATCAAGCCCCCTCCCTCCATGAACCTCTTCAGCCCCATACGCAAGCTGTCCAGCACCACCCCTACCCCCTCGTCTTCCCACAGCCTGGGAGGCCCCCATAGGAGTCCCACTGGGAATAAGGGTCTGGGGAGCCCCCCCTCCTCCCCCAAGTCAGTTAATCTCAAACGGGAGGCAGACAGCTCGGTATGAAACCTCAGTATCTACTGGTCTATGCAAAATATTTTTCTAAAGATGATTTTCTGGTCACCAACCGTGGTCCTGGAGAGCTGCAGGATTTAGTTCCGACCAAAACAATGCAATCAGCTAATGGTATACTTAAGCAATAAGGCCCGAGGAGGTGTGGTATATGGCCAATATACCTTGGCTAAGGGCTGTTCTTATGCACGATGCAATGCGGAGTGTCTGGATATTGGCCAAATACCACAAACCCCCGAGGTGCCTTATTGCTATTATAAACTGGTTACCAATGTAATTAGAACAGTACAGATACATTTTTGTATACCCGTCGTATACAATCTACTTTACCACTGCTTTCATCCAATCAGCATTTAGTGCTCAAACCACCCGGTTTATAAATAATATATAATAATCAGGGCCCTGATGATTTAGATGAAACAGGTTTTTTACAGTTGCACTGGACCAAATGCTTTCACATTCAGTAGCTCTCCAGAACCAGGGTTGGTGACTGCTTTCATGGGCTATTTGACTGACTTGGAGAGGTTTGGGAATGTTGATGTTATTAGTGAAGCAGATCTGTGAATGTTGTCGGTGATTGTCTCTGTCTCCTCAGGGTGAACTCAAAGAAAAGAAAAAGATCCAGAAAGTGACATGGCCCTGACCCTGGACCGTACCGAGAGACCCACCACTCCACTATAGAGCAGTGATGAGCCACCTCACACTGGGGCATTCTCTGCCAGAGTCAGGACAATCACAGAACTACTCAAATTTTTAGGGTGGTGACATCAGTCCTCATTTACCTACCTTACCCCAGAACTACTCTCTGACCCTTTACCTGACCCTCAAGTGTCCTTACAGTGAGTACTCTGCTCCTGGGACTTTACTGACTCTTACTGCAGACGTGGCACCACAATATTTCTATGTTCATAAGTATTTTGTGGAATAAGCAGTTTAACCCTCAATTCTGCTCTATGCATTATAATTCTGTGATGTGACCTACCTGAAATCCTCTTAGAATAGTTAGAGTTCAGCCTTCCAGTGCTGTTAGAGCTTGAGTTGAGGAGGTTGATGGTGTTTAACTTAATAGGAAAACTATGCTAAGTTGTTATGCATCTTCGTACGTCTGTGTGGCCGTACCAAATCCACAGTGGGGCATGACGGGTAAGGGATTTCTCTGGGTTTTGATCCTGATTTAGATGGAATCCTCAGTAGGGGGAAACATTGCCACTGGCCGCCCCACCACCGTTATTGTTGGTGAGGTGCATCGTCATTGTAAAACTCATTGCAGTACATATTGGGGGGGGGGGGGGGCAGCAGCAGTGTTTTGTTGTTTGCAGGAACTTCTTTGCTGTTTCACCATTTAAGGATTCCAGATTTATTGTATTGGTACTGTGACACTTGCATTTATAATGGGATGTTTAGCTAGTGTGCCTTGCCTTGAGTGGGGGTGCATTTGAATTAAATGGAAGTGAACCCCTAGATGGTGCCAGAGACTCAGTCCTGCATGATTTGCAAGTGCCTGAGAAAGACTTTGCTCCTGGTCTATGATCAGATTAGCCAACCTTGAATCCTACTCTTAACCATTAAGGCATCAAAGCATACCTGACCCAGGACCAGCAGTTAGGGGCAACTTGTACCAACTCAATGGCATTGTTCAGCTTTTCCCCAAATGTATTTAGCCGTCACTACATTCCTATAATGTAGATGTATAGGGGAAGTGCCCATCCACTGCCCCTTGTTGGACCCCATCCTCTAACTCTGCCACCGCAGCTCAAAAAAATCCTAGAGGAAACACTTAACTTCATGTCACTTCCTTAGTCATACAAGGTGTACAGCAGTTGGTGTATTTTTATACTTCTTTATTTGGACTTCAGACACTGACTTCCTGTCAGAGCCCTTGGAAAATTACTGATAAGAGACATGTCTGTTGGCTCTCACCTTAATAGGCATGGCTCATGGTTACCAAGCATTTGCACCAGTGTCAGTCAAATGTATATGTGTTGGGGGTGATAATAAACAGAGCTTTAATACCAAACTGTCATTATTTACACTTTGGTTAATGTTTTTTTTTCTTTTAGTTGTAGCTTTTGTTTTATTCCCATCTGAATAACATTACAAACTTTGCACCAGTGTAAATGCCCGGTAAACCTGTTTCTTTGAGTTAGTTAACATTTTCACAACTTTGGGACTTATGCTCCCTCATACACACCAGTAGATAGATAGCCTTTAAAATCTTATAGGTATTTGACACCCAAATTACACAATGACTGCAATAATTGTGTAGTTCAGGTGAAATATTCCTTTAAATACATCAACTCTGAATATTTGAATCTTTATAATTATGAAAGCAGACATTCATGCGTAAAACCTCAAACTATGTGATGTATCAAGCCAGGGCATGCAGAAAGCATTATTTGCTGTTGCACTCCAAAAAACATAATAATGTATATTTTTGAACTCGTATAGTATATATGGGGTTAGTAGCCTAATAACGGGTGTGTTCCTCTGCCCAGGCGTTGCTGATGCATGCAAGATCTTGCAACGCCCGGATAGGTATTTTACGTATTAGCTAACCACATGATGTTAAGGCAATCTGATGCCGGACTGCCCAGTCGATGACGTGGCACCCAATCATTGGTTGAGGCATGCGACGTCTGAGAAGGGGAACGCGACCAGTATCTTGTGTTCATATGTCATATATATATACAGTTGAAGTCGGAAGTTTACATACACTTAGGTTGGAGTCATTAAAACTAATTTTTCAACCACTCCACAAATTTCTTGTTAACGAACTATAGTTTTGGCAAGTCGGTTAGGACATCTACTTTGTGCATGACACACATTTTTCCAACAATTGTTTACAGATTATTTCACTTACAATTCACTGTATCACAATTCCAGTGGGTCAGAAGTTTACATACACTAATGTAACAGGGTTTTATTGGTGATTCCCCTTGCCACTTTATTGTTAAGCCAATGGTTTTTTGGTTTTAGTTTTGTCTTGCCGTCACCTACTCAACATGGCATCTTATTGGCTGGTTTGCGTAGCTTGCTTACGAGGGAGGATGTTTCAGTTAGAATCGTCCCAGTGAACAAGCACCAAACCAGCGGTAAGTTGTTGGTTGCAAAGCACTGTACATCAAAAGTGATTTTTATACTCCCAAGTGATGATTTAAATGTACAATTTATATAAATTTGTTTGTAAATGTTATTCGAACATCACACATAAGATGCAGTGTTTTTTGGAGAATATTGGTTGTGCATTTTGGTTGTAAAGAATTCCCGCCAGTACTAGCTAGCAACTTACTGTGTCTGGTGGGGGGGGTTCCTATATTTTGTACAGTGCGTGAGTGCAGAGTTGGATGGTGAGCCGTGCATTGCATGACGTGCAATTTTGTGCTGTTCCTATCAGGTACATTGTTAAAGATATTATATTGTATATTGTAATTGTATTATTTTGGTAACTACAGCCCAGTGAACAAGCACCAAACCAGCGTGCGTGAGTGCAGAGTTGGATGGTGAGCCGTGCATTGCATGACGTGCAATTTTGTGCTGTTCCTATCAGAATAAATCTCCATGACTGGTGCTACACGTTGGAGTTCGTGTCGAAGATTGATTGTACACAACGCAAGAAGAGTACTGTTACACTAAGTGGACTGTGCCTTTAAACAGCTTAGAAAATCCCAGAAAATGATGTCATGTCTTTAGAAGCTTCTGATAGGCTAATTGACATCATTTGAGTCAATTGGATGTGTTCCTGTGGATGTATTTCAAGGCCTACCTTCAAACTCAGTGCCTCTTTGCTTGACATCATGGGAAAATCAAAAGAAATCAGCCAAGACATCAGAAAAAGAATGTAGACCTCCACAAGTCTGGTTCATCCTTGGGGGCAATTTCCAAACGCCTGAAAGTACCACGTTTATCTGTACAAACTATAGTACGCAAGTATAAATACCATGGGACCACACAGCTGTCATACCGCTCATGAAGGAGACGTGTTCCGTCTCCTAGAGATGAACGTACTTTGGTGCGAAAAGTGCAAATCAATCCAAGAACAACAACAAAGGACCTTGTGAAGATGCTGGAGGAAACAGGTACAAAAGTATCTATATCCACAGTAAAACGAGTCCTATATCGACATAACCTGAAAGGCCGTTCAGCAAGGAAGAAGCCACTGCTCCAAACTGCCATAAAAAAGCCAGAATACGGTTTGCAACTGCACATGGGGACAAAGATCGTACATTTTGGAGAAATGTCCTCTGGTCTGATGAAACAAAAATAGAACTGTTTGGCCATAATGACCATTGCTATGTTTGGAGGAAAAAGGGGGAGGCTTGCAAGCCGAAGAACACCATCCCAACCGCGAAGCACGGGGGTGGCAGCTTTGCTGCAAGAGGGACTGGTGCCCTTCACAAAATAGATGGCGTCATGAGGTAGGAAAATTGTGGATATATTGAAGCAACATCTCAAGACATCAGTCAGGAAGTTAAAGCTTGGTCGCAAATGGGTCTTCTAAATGTACAATGACCCTAAGCATACTTCCAAAATTGTGGTAAATTTGGCTTAAGGACAACAAAGTCAAGGTATTGGAGTGGCAGAACTGAATTTGTGGGCAGAACTGAAAAAGCGTTTGAGAGCAAGGAAGCCTACAAACCTGACTCAGTTACACCAGCTCTGTCAGGAGGAATGGGCCAAAATTCACCCAACTTATTGTGGGAAGCTTGTGGAAGGATACCCGAATTGTTTGACCCAAGTTAAACAATTTAAAGGCAATGCTACCAAATACTAATTGAGTGTATGTAAACTTCTGAAGCACTAGGAATGTGATGAAATAAATTAAAGCTGAAATAAATCATTCTCTCTACCATTAGTCTGACATTTCACATTATTAAAATAAAGCGGTGATCCTAACTGACCTAAGACAGGGAATCTTTACTAGGATTTAGTTTAAATGTATTAGGCTAAGATGTATGTAAACTTCCGACTTCAACTGTGTGTGTATATATATATACAGTGATACTCAGTTGTGCTCTGATAGGCCGTTGTTACTTCCTGGTTGTTTCGCTACTATCCAATCAGAGGTGTCGGCCACTCGCTGCCTGCCAATCAGATGTCTTTGCCACACTCGGGGCACAGGATGTCGTCACGCTCGGTGAGGAAACCCCGGCCCACCAGGGAGACGGAGCACTTCTTACAGTTGAAGCAGTCGTTGTGCCACTGACGCTCTTCAAACGAGATGTACTTACTACCACCCAGACCTGCGAGACAGGGAGAGATGAACACATACTGTTATCAAAAGGTGAAGGATGTGTCTGCATCCTAAAACATAAATGCAGGGAACCATAGAGCAGTTATACTGTACCTTGCTTTCTCTTATCCAATTACACAGATCAGTGATTGGGGAAGGAGGAAAGGTGGAGAACTTTAGTAGGGATTCAAACAGGGCCACAGTGTACAGCGTGATGGGGTGAGTAAGTGAATGACTTCCTGATTACAAGATAGAACTGATTTAAAAGTGAGTATCTAACTGGCTGACTGACTCATTCTGTTAGAGACGGGTACACAATTTCATCGCAGGTCTGCACAGATTATCGGATCGTTCTATCATGTTCCCTTAAGTTCCTGATACACTAAGCACTATTCCACGTGTTGTAAAGATCTGATAATCAGTGCATGACCTGAGCAGAAAATGTGTATCTGCAACACACCCAGATGGATAGATAGTTTACCGCTGATGGGGGTGGTGCAGGAAGTACACTTCTTGGCATACAGGTTGCAGAAACAGTTGAGGCAGTAGGCAAAGTCGTCACGGGAGGTGAAGCGCTGGCCAGACAGCTGCTGCTTGCAGCCGGTGCACAGGAAGCAGTCCTTATGCCAGGGCTGGTCGCGATAGGTCACCCCGCCAGTAGTGATGGGCTATTATAGAGAGAGAGTTAGGTCAAATGTGACTGCACACAAGTAAGCACATACACACCAACCAAGTGCTACAAACCAGGCACCAACAGATACCAGATTGTAGCGGTTAAGCGATCCATTCAATAAATTGCCACATGAATGGATACCGATGACGTTTGTGTACATATAAAGTTCTACTCGTTCTTGCTCGAGTCTTGGCCTGCCAGATTCACAGCCAGTCTTTCAGTAGTTGTAGAAAGAGCCCTGTTTTCTATCTCTCTGATGTATACGCCACTTTAGAGGACAGAAAAAGGGAGGAAGAGATACTACAGTATTTACACTAAGGTTATGACCTTAGACCTACCTTCTTGCAGTGCACACACTGCATGGCAAACTGTTTCTCGTAGCAGGGCACACAGAAGTTGTGGTTCTCCTTGGGGATGAAGCTCTTGGTGCCGATGGGCTGCTGGCAACGCTGGCAGGTGAAGCAGGTCTCATGCCAGCTGTTACCCTTATGCTCCATCTTCCTGGAGCCTGCACGAAGGGGAGGGAGAGGGAGGGAGGGGAAAGTCGAGGAAGGAGGGATGGATGGGTGGGTAAAGGAATTAAGAAGTATAGAGAATGGAGAGTGCGAAAGAGGACACACATGCTACTCAGTCCTTGGGTAACACACAGTCCCTCACTGTCTGCCCCCTCAGAGCTGCTCTCTAAAATACTTCCTGGGTTTTAAAAAATGTATTAAATTAGAATTGTTTTGGTCACATACACATGGTTAGCAGATGTTAATGTGAGTGTAGCAACATTCTTATGCTTCTAGTTCTGACAGTGCTGTAATATCTAACAAGTCCTAAAGGTCCTAAACGATATCATAACCGCCATCGATAAGAGACAATACTGTGCAGCTGTATTCATCGACCTGGTCAAGGCTTTCGACTCTGTCAATCACCACATTCTTATCGACAGACTCAACAGCCTTGGTTTCTCAAATGACTGCCTCGCCTGGTTCACCAACTACTTCTCAGACAGAGTTCAATGTGTCAAATTGGAGGGCCTGTTGTCCGGACCTCTGGCAGTCTTTATGGGGGTGCCACAGGTTTCAATTCTCGGGCCGACTCTTTTCTCTGTATACATCAATGATGTCGCTCTTGCTGCTGGTGATTCTCTGATCCACCTCTACGCAGACGACACCATTCTGTATACATCTGGCCCTTCTTTGGACACTGTGTTAACAAACCTCCAGACGAGCTTCAATGCCATACAACTCTTCTTCCGTGGCCTCCAACTGCTCTTAAATGCTCGTAAAACTAAATGCATGCTCTTCAACCGATCGCTGCCCACACCTGCCCGTCCGTCCAGCATCACTACTCTGGATGGTTCTGACTCAGAATATGTGGACAACTACAAATACCTAGGTGTCTGGTTAGACTGTAAACTCTCCTTTCAGACTCACGTTAAGCATCTCCAATCCAAAATTAGATCTAGAATCGGCTTCCTATTTCACAACAAAGCTGCCAAACATACCCTAGTAAAACTGACTATCCTGTTGATCCTTGACTTCGGCGATGTCATTTACAAAATAGCCTCCAACACTCTACTCAGCAAATTGGAAGCAGTCTATCACAGTGCCATCCGTTTTGTCACCAAAGCCCCAAATACTACCCACCACTGCGAGCTGTATGCTCTCGTTGGCTGGCCCTCGCTTCAAATTCATCGCCATCCCACTGGCTCCAGGTCATCTATAAGTCTTTGCTAGGTAAAGCCCTGCCTTATCTCAGCTCACTGGTCACCATAGCAGCACCCACCCGAAGCATACGCTCCAGCAGGTATATTTCACTGGTCACCCCCAAAGCCAATTCTTCCTTTGACCGCTTTTCCTTCCAGTTCTATGCTGCCAATGACTGGAACGAATTGCAAAAATCACTGAAGCTGGAGACTCATATCTCCCTCACTAACTTTAAGCACCAGCTGTCAGAGCAGCTCACAGATCACTGCACCTGTACATAGCCCATCTGTAAATAGCCCATCCAACTACCTCATCCCGATACTGTTATTTATTTTTGCTCCTTTGCACCCCAGTATCACTACTTCATTCATCTTCTGCACATCTATCACTCCAGTGTTTAATTGCTAAATTGTAATTATTTCGCCACTATAGCCTATTTATTGCCTTACCTCCCTTATTTTACCTCATTTACACACACTGTATATAGACTTTTTTTCAATTGTGTTATTGACTGTATGTTTGTTTATTCCATGTGTAACTCTGTGTTGTTGTTTGTGTCGAACTGCTTTGCTTTATCTTGGCCAGGTCGCAGTTGTAAATGAGAACTTGTTCTCAACTAGCCTACCTGGTTAAATAAAGGTGAAATAATCAAAAAAGTAATCTAACAATTCCCCAACAACAACCTAATACACACAAATCTAAAGGGGTGAATGAGAATATGTACATATAAGTATATGGATGAGCGATGGCCGAGCGGCATAGGCAAGGTGCAGTAGATGGTATAAAATACATGTATGTGATATGAGTATGTAAGCTATGTAAACATTATTAAAGTGGCATTATTTAAAGTGGCATTGTTTAAAGTGACCAGTGATCCATTTATTAAAGTGTCCAGTGATTGGGTCTCAATGTAGGTAGCAGCCTCTCTGAGTTAGTGATTGCTGTTTAGCAGTGTAATGGCTTTGAGATAGAAGCTGTTTTTCAATCTCTCGGTCTTTGTATACAAACACAGTGGGGACAGAGGGGCATTGTTGTGTTCAAGGAAATCTAGAGCAAATGTATTCAGTATCTACAGTACATTCAGTGTTTCTGCTCTGCTGCCCCCCAGACCTCACCAGAGTAGAGTTACACTGACTGTCTGTCTGTTTATCTGAGAGAAGCACCATCCCAAGGAATTATGGAAATTATGATATTTAAAGACGTAGATTAGTTAGAATCATCCAAAACGATCTACTACCATTGGTGCTACTACTGGTACTACTACTACTACGGTACTACTACTACTGGCACTACTACTAAATTGTGTTTGCAACCATTATGAAGGTTTGTGTACGTTGTGATAGTCCAAGATTAGTCTGTGTACATGCCTGTGTGCACGTCCGTGTGCATGCAAATGCCTGTGTGTGTGTGTGTGTGTGTTTACTATATGTAGATTAGATGAGTGTAGGTTCTCACCAGGCATGATGGTCTTCTTGCACTCGTGGCACTTGGAGGAGTACTCATTGGAGTAGCACTCAGTGCAGAGCAGCTGGTCATCCTTGGTGGAGAAGGGCTTGTCCACCAGAGAGCGTTTACACTGGAAGCACTGGAAACACTCCTCGTGCCAGTGGCGGTCCTTATAGGAAAGGTCCTACGGAGGCATCAGAGGGACAATTTCAGTCTTTATATCACACAGCATGCTTTGACAATGTTCTTGGATGAAAGGTAAAAAATGAGAGACAGTGCTAGTGGTTCATCCCTATTTGTATGTGTCGTGTTGTGCAATGCATACGTGTGTGTGTGTGTGTTCCTACCCTGGTGTTGCAGCCGATGGGTTTCTTGCAGTCCTCACAGGTGTTTGAGTACAGGCTCTCGTAGCATTTGACACAGTATGGGTTCTCCTCTCTCAGGACGTACTTCTTCCCGAACAGGGATTCCTTACAGTAGTGGCAGTCATAGCGCTCCGTCATCTTGGCACCGGGAATCCCACCTGAGGCAAGGGGAGAGAGAGAATTTGAGAATATCATTTGTCCTACTACTGTATAACCCATAACAGTCTAAGCTATGTCTAAGCCGGGGGGGCCTTACTTTAACAATAAAAATATCTGATTTAAAAAAAAGTGGGCCTTACTACCCATACGAACGCATTGAATAACATATTCACTACATGGAACAACAGACAGTCCCCCAAAACATCTAAAGAGAGTTGGTTCTGAAGTGTCCGTCCTATATCTGAGAGATAGAAGAAAGATCAGGACATTATATATATATATATATTTCCTCCTTATTTTTGGCACTAAACAGTCTCCATATATACTTCCATAATTATTTTCAACTGGTACCGGGGGACCTTCAGACAAGTATTGTGAGGCCTGTGGGAAACCTAGAGCAAAACAGTAACAGACACATCTCAACATCAACTGTTCAGAGGAGACTGTGTGAATCAGGCCTTCATGGTCGAATTGCTGCAAAGAAACCACTACTAAAGGACACCAATAAGAAGAAGAGACTTGCTTGGGCTGATGAGTCCAAATTTGAGATTTTTGGTTCCAACCGCCGTGTCTTTGTAAAACGCAGAGTAGGTGAACAGATGATCTCTGCATGTGTGGTTCCCACCGTGAAGCATGAAGGAGTAGGTGTTAAGGTGTGGGGGAGCTTTGCTGGTGACACTGTCTGTGATTTATTTAGAATTCAAGGCACACTTAACCAGCATGGCAACCATAGCATTCTGCAGCGATACGCCATCCCATCTGGTTTGCGCTTAGTGGGACTATCATTTGTTTTTCTCAGGACAATGACCCAACACACCTCCAGGCTGTGTAAGGGCTATTTGACCATAAAGGAGAGTAATGGAGTGCTGCATCAGATGACCTGGCCTCCACAATCAGCCAACCTCAACCCAATTGAGATGGTTTGGGATATGTTGGAGTGAAGGAAAATCAGCCAACAAGTGCTCAGAATATGTGGGAACTCCTTCAAGACTGTTGGAAAAGTATTCCTCGTGAAGCTGTTTGAGAGAATGCCAAGAGTGTGCCAAACTGTCATGAAGGCAAAGGGTGGTTACTTTGAAGAATCTCAAATCTCCAATATATTTTCATTTGTTTAACACTTTTTTGGTTACTACGTGATTCCATATGTAATATTTCATAGTTGTGATGTCTTCACTATTATTCTATAATGTAGAAAATACTGTCCAAACTTTTGACTGGTACTGCATGTGTTCTATATTCGTGTAGCACAAAATGTTCGGACGCTACAGACAGAAGTTGGCAGGGATATTTTTATTATGCTAATTGAATTTCCGCGGGCATCGACTCTAGGGGGATAAATGGCTCATTCAAGTTATGGTCAAGAACCTTGATCCATGACCTGCGTACTTTTGTAAGTAGGTTTTTAAGAGTCTAACTAGATAAACAGAAGCCAGCTTGTAAAAGTCAAGTGTGTCTGTTGTCCTTCTCTGTGTCAGTGTTTATACAGAGGTATCCGCTTCCTGACACTGAGTAGGAACAGAGAGGATACATCCTTCTCACAATCAGTCTGTTATAGTAAATGAGAACTGGATCTCAATTCACTTGCCTGTCACTGCAATGAATATAATATCCACAAAGTGCATTTCCAATTCAAGCAAAGTGGAGGCAATGCAATATAGCACAATAGAGATCTCTGACAAGACATTGAGAAAATCACAATACACATCTGCCTGTCATCTTTTGAGCCAGTGTTATATTGCCGACAGTTGTAGTATCAAGTTGTACTTTTGTGTACAGTATGTCTCTCTAGAGGGTTTAGTCTTTGACCTCTGTGTGTCAGCAGCCAGTCTTTTGTCTGTTGGTGTGACAGCTGCAGGGTGACAGATGAGAGGAACATTATTAATAGCTCTATCTATCAATCGTACTTAGAGAGGGACAGGGGACCTTCGCCCCTGCGCATACCAACACTCACTATGTCACCATGCAGTCAGTCATCCATCACCCCACCTCCAGCTGTCAGCATCACAATGCCCCACAACACAGTTCAGATTCCCACAGTGTGTGTGTGACACGGCACACTGGAAAAATGTCTACTCACGTTTTGCAGCTGTTAGCAGTCCAGCCCCTGATAAACCCCTGGTTATCCCTCTCTGTGCTTGGCCTGTCACTCTGCTGACCAGTGGGGGGGGGTGTGTGTGTGTGTGTGTGTGTGTGTGTGTGTGTGTGTGTGTGTGTTTGTTTGTTTGTTTGTTTGTTTGTTTGTTTGTTTCTTTGTTTCTTTGTTTCTTTGTTTGTTTGTTTGTTTGTTTGCTCGCGTGTGTGGCCGGCTGCCTCTGGAAGTCCCCAGTGTCCCAAGCACACGACACTGCATACCTCTCTCCTCCACTTCTCACCACTTTCCTCTCGCTCTCATTCTTCCCTCTCTCTTTCTTTCTGAGTTCTGACCTACTCCCCTCTTGCCCACTGATTCCACCGTCATGGTTTGACCATATAAGTAGGCAAAGGAAAAACAGGAGAACTTGAGAATGTCCCCCCTCACTTTCTTAAATTCCTTCTCTCTTCCCCTCTTATTCTTATTCACCCTCTCATCTCTCGCTAGATCTCTCTTCTTCCCTGTCCCCAACCCCTCTCTCTCTTTTCCCTGTATTTGCTTTCCCTTGTTTTCCCAACCCGATACTGTCTATTTTTCTGTTTGCATTTCCTCATTACCTCGTTCGGTCCCCCTTTCTCTGGACTAGATCCCCTGTGATATCATGGTATGTTCTTCATGTATTACAGCCTTTGTGTATGAGATCCTCAGATATACCACTTCTTACTCAAGAATAGGGGTCCAAACAAGAATCCAAACTAAGACTGTATATGTTAAAGGGCTAGAGAAGGGTCTTGGTACTGGTCCAAATGAGATTGAAACAGGAAGTCAAAGGAATTTTCTGTTCTCTGTCTTCAAGTTTAAAGTGACTCTCCCTCTAATCGCTTTTCCCAGTCTCTCCATCGCTGTTGCTCTTCCTCTCCTCTACTTCCCCTCCATCCATCCATCCTCTCTCGTTCTCTCGCTCTCTCGTTTCTCGCTCTCTCGTTCTCTCGCTCTCTCTCGTTCTCTCTCGTTCTCTCGCTGTCTGGCTGTCTCTCTCTCTTTAACTCACTTAAATCAGGGTTCATCTTGGTCCTAAAATAAAAGAGAAACTGAGCCCTAATAAAATCTCCAGCTATTTAAACGGCGGACAGCTGTTGGAGACGGGGCTCTGTGTTCTCTTTGATGTCACCCATACCAGCGAAGCTAATGACAGACACCAACCACCTGACTAATACACACACACACACACATGTATGCACGCGTGCACAGAATGAACACCTCACTGTGGAGGAATAGAGGGTATTTCTTAACTTTTGTCAGACATGTACAGTACTTTGCTTCTACTTGTAATACAAGTGTCATACAATGTATGTACAAGTGTGCTGAACTCCTGGAAAGTACATGATGTGTCATGGTTCGACCCTTGGCTCCGAGGTATGATGAAATGCAGGTTTTATCTAGTGAGGCAATGATTTTCTGAGTGGATGACTGAATCAAGTATTTTTCTGTCAATGATTGGATCATATGTTTGTGATGGGATTGAGTGCTGTCTGTGCTGTTGTCACATGTGTGGGTTTGCCCTAATTGTGTTATGCAATGCTGGAGAACCCATCTGAATCTCACACACACTAAATTAGGACTTTCACAAACCTGAGCAGTTAAACTCTCATTACGCTATCACCTTACTTTAAAAGTTCAAATGTCTTTTGTTTTTCACTGTCATAATTATACCTGTAATTAGATTGACTTGAGATACGTTTAATATATTTACAGAGCAAGACAAAGATCCCACATCCATCCTCTCTCCTCTCCTCAACACTATAACCCTCCCTCCTCACCCATCCATCCTCCCTCCTCTCCTCCCCTCAACACTATAACCCTCCCTCCTCAACCATCCATCCTCTCTCCTCCCCTCAACACCACAACCCTCCCTCCTCACCCATCCATCCTCTCTCCTCCCCTCAACACTATAACCCTCCCTCCTCACCCATCCATCCTCCCTCCTCTCCTCCCCTCAACACTATAACCCTCCCTCCTCACCCATCCATCCTCTCTCCTCCCCTCAACACCACAACCCTCCCTCCTCAACCATCCATCCTCTCTCCTCCCCTCAACACCACAACCCTCCCTCCTCACCCATCCATCCTCTCTCCTCCCCTCAACACTATAACCCTCCCTCCTCACCCATCCATCCTCCCTCCTCTCCTCCCCTCAACACTATAACCCTCCCTCCTCACCCATCCATCCTCTCTCCTCCCCTCAACACCACAACCCTCCCTCCTCACCCATCCATCCTCTCTCCTCCCCTCAACACTATAACCCTCCCTCCTCATCCATCCATCCTCTCTCCTCCCCTCAACACCACAACCCTCCCTCCTCACCCATCCATCCTCTCTCCTCCCCTCAACACCACAACCCTCCCTCCTCAACCATCCATCCTCTCTCCTCCCCTCAACACCACAACCCTCCCTCCTCACCCATCCATCCTCTCTCCTCCCCTCAACACTATAACCCTCCCTCCTCACCCATCCATCCTCCCTCCTCTCCTCCCCTCAACACTATAACCCTCCCTCCTCACCCATCCATCCTCTCTCCTCCCCTCAACACCACAACCCTCCCTCCTCACCCATCCATCCTCTCTCCTCCCCTCAACACTATAACCCTCCCTCCTCACCCATCCATCCTCTCTCCTCCCCTCAACACCACAACCCTCCCTCCTCACCCATCCATCCTCTCTCCTCCCCTCAACACTATAACCCTCCCTCCTCACCCATCCATCCTCTCTCCTCCCCTCAACACCACAACCCTCCCTCCTCACCCATCCATCCTCTCTCCTCCCCTCCCCTCAACACCACAACCCTCCCTCCTCACCCATTCATCCTCTCTCCTCCCCTCAACACCACCACCCTCCCTCCTCACCCATCCTCTCTCCTCCCTTCCCGTCCCCTCAACACCACAACCCTCCCTCCTCATCCATCAATCCTCTCTCCTCCCTTCTTTTCCACTACAAATCGGCCACCTCCCAATTTACCCCTGGAGTACCCACACCTGACCCCTGCTCTCTCTCTCAGCAGGGCATCCATCTCACTCAGTTGGAGGCTTGAGCCACAATGGCGGGAGTGTCCCACAGTGACACGAGTCTTTAATGATAGCCAGTACCCTCAGAGGAAACTGGAATGCTTTTAAGAGCCACGATAGAGGGGCTAGACAGGTGCTCAAAATAGCTCAATGTTTCAACGACAAACTACTACAGAAATGCACCATCCCTCAAACATACAGGCCTACTCACATTTAGCATACCCAATGAGCTGAGTGAGCAAGGATTGCACTTTTGGGACTATTCCATTGGATCCATCCAGCCAGGACAGCACTGAACGCTATCTCTCAGTCTAAAGGGGTGGACATTTGTTCCCCCAAATGTACCCCCCTTCACCCATACCACTACCCACTCCTAACCATAACTATAGGGTATAGATAATTGGCAGATAGGCACAGAGCAAATTATACCCTGTCTGTCTGCCCTGTCTGTCAGCCCTGTCTGTCTGCCCTGTCTGTCTGCCCTGTCTGTCAGCACATTATCCAGGCACTACACTTATCGTCTTGCATTAGATATTACAGCATAGCGTAGACAGGCTCTGCCACACACACACACACACACACACACACACACACACACACACACACACACACACACACACACACACACACACACACACACATTCACACATTCACACAGACACACATTCACACACACACACACACACACACACACACACACACACACACACACACACACACACACACACACACACACACACACACACACACACACACACACACACTCACATTCACACATTCACACACACACACACACACACAGACACACATTCACACACACACACACAGACACACATTCACACACACATGCATACATTGACTGATGGATCTTGTATCTGCATTGTAACAATACCTGCTGAAATTATTACCTTACCATGCCTTGCTAAATAATAGCATTTTAAACAAACATCCAAAATAATTTCCTCTCCAAGGCACAGTGAATGCAGGACAGTAGAGTCAGGCTTTTCGAGGACTCAGAAACCCATCTTTAAGATAACTACTTTGATCATGCATGTAATCTGTATCATAGAGAAGTAGTTGATACTGACTGAAGCTCAACTGATTACCTCTAATTCAAAGTGACAGTGGCACATTTCTTTAACAAAAAAAGTCTATCAAGCTACAGTTGAGTTAGTCAGTGGAGAAATTAGGTCAAATGTCACGCATCAAAGCCGAAGTTCAGTCATAGTGTTCAAGGCCTGAATAACCGTAATCAGAGAGAGTTGTGAAGATTTAGGAGGAGGGTGAGAGTTATTGTTTGAGCTGAGTGGAGGGTGATTGTTTCAGGTGGTAGAGAAGAAGAGGTAATCAGATGGATGAATGGTGGAAAGATGGAAAGAAAGAGAACATGATTAAGTAGAGGTTAGAGCTCAGGTGGAGAGAGGGAATGGGAGTGTGAGAGGATGAGTGGAATGAAATGTTTATGTCCCAGAAAAGGAGAAAGAAGAGGAGTGAAGAAGGGATGGATGGGTAGAGGAGTAAAGAAGGGATGGATGGGTAGAGGAGTGGACAGTTCTGAGTCCTACCTTTCTGTCTGTGGAGGGTGTGTGTCTGTGAGGAGTCTGCTCAGACTGAGACCGGTGAACAGAGGGCGAGTTGTAGTCACTCCTGATTGGATTACCCCACCCATAGACAACTAATTGTGGAGCGGGTGAGGAGGGGGTTGGGGGGTGAGGAGGGGGGGTTTAAAAGAAGCTATAAATACAATGGCCCTACAGAGATAAAACCCACTCACTCTCTCTCTCTCTCTCTCTCCCTCCTCTCTCTCTCTCTCTCAGACATACACACACACACACTGTTACTCTGCCACACCAACTGCCCTGTGGCCTTATAAGGCATTGCATTGTAGTTCACTAACCACACACAACTACTAACTACGCGGATGAGGAGATCAACTACTAATGAATTTCAGTGTCTATAGTTTCCTCTCTCTCCCTCTCGTCCCCTCTCGCCCCCTCTCTCTCCCTCTCGCCCCCTCTCTCCCTGTAGCCCCCTCTCTTTCCCTGTAGCCCCCTCGCTCTCCCTGCAGCCCTCTCGCTCTCCCTGTAGCCCCCTCTCTTTCCCTGTAGCCCCCTCGCTCTCCCTGTAGTCCCCTTTCTCTCCCTATAACCCCCTCACTGTATCCCCCTCGCTCTCCCTGTAGCCCCCTCGCTCTCCCTGCAGCCCTCTCGCTCTCCCTGTAGCCCCCTCTCTTTCCCTGTAGCCCCCTCGCTCTCCCTGTAGTCCCCTTTCTCTCCCTGTAGGCCCTCTCTCTCCCTGTAGCCCCCTCTCTCTCCCTGTAGCCCCCTCTCTCTCCCTGTAGCCCCCTCTCTCTCCCTGTAGCCCCCTCTCTCTCCCTGTATCCCCCTCGCTCTCCCTGTAGCCCCCTCTCTCTCCCTGTAGCCCCCTCTCTCTCCCTGTAGGCCCTCTCTCTCCCTGTAGCCCCCTTTCTCTCCCTGTAGCCCCCTCTCTCTCCCTGTAGCCCCCTCTCTCTCCCTGTAGCCCCCTCACTGTATCCCCCTCTCTCTCCCTGTAGCCCCCTATCTCTCCCTGTAGCCCCCTCACTGTATCCCCCTCTCTCTCCCTGTAGCCCCCTCTCTCTCCCTGTAGCCCCTTCACTCTCCCTTTAGCCCCCTCTCTCTCCCTGTAGCCCCTTCACTCTCCCTGTATCCCCCTCTCTCTCCCTGTAGCCCCTTCACTCTCCCTTTAGCCCCCTCTCTCTCCCTGTAGGCTCCTCTCTCTCCCTGTAGCCCCCTCTCTCTCCCTGTAGCCCCTTCACTCTCCCTGTATCCCCCCCTCTCTCCCTGTAGGCCCTCTCTCTCCCTGTAGCCCCCTCTCTCTCCCTGTAGCCCCCTCTCTCCCTGTAGCCCCCTCTCTCTCCCTGTAGCCCCTTCACTCTCCCTTTAGCCCCCTCTCTCTCCCTGTAGCCCCTTCACTCTCCCTGTATCCCCCTCGCTCTCCCTGTAGCCCCCTCTCTCTCCCTGTAGCCCCTTCACTCTCCCTTTAGCCCCCTCTCTCTCCCTGTAGCCCCTTCACTCTCCCTGTATCCCCCTCTCTCTCCCTGTAGCCCCCTCTCTCTCCCTGTATCCCCCTCTCTCTCCCTGTAGCCCCTTCACTCTCCCTTTAGCCCCCTCTCTCTCCCTGTAGCCCCCTCTCTCTCCCTGTAGCCCCCTTTCTCTCCCTGTAGGCCCTCTCTCTCCCTGTAGCCCCTCTCTCTCCCTGTAGCCCCCTCTCTCTCCCTGTAGCCCCCTTTCTCTCCCTGTAGCCCCTCTCTCTCCCTGTAGCCCCCTCTCTCTCCTTGTAGCCCCCTTTCTCTCCCTGTAGGCCCTCTCTCTCCCTGTAGCCCCTCTCTTTCCCTGTAGCCCCCTCGCTCTCCCTGTAGTCCCCTTTCTCTCCCTATAACCCCCTCACTGTATCCCCCTCGCTCTCCCTGTAGCCCTTTCACTCTCCCTTTAGCCCCCTCTCTCTCCCTGTAGCCCCCTCTCTCTCCCTGTAGCCCCCTATCTCTCCCTGTAGCCCCCTCTCTCTCCCTGTAGCCCCTTCACTCTCCCTTTAGCCCCCTCTCTCTCCCTGTAGCCCCCTCTCTCTCCCTGTAGCCCCCTCTCTCTCCCTGTAGCCCCCTCTCTCTCCCTGTAGCCCCCTCTCTCTCCCTGTAGCCCCCTCGCTCTCCCTGTAGCCCCCTTTCTCTCCCTGTAGGCCCTCTCTCTCCCTGTAGCCCCTTCACTCTCCCTGTAGCCCCCTCTCTCTCCCTGTAGCCCCTCTCTCTCCCTGTAGCCCCCTTTCTCTCCCTGTAGGCCCCCTTTCTCTCCCTGTAGCCCCCTCTCTCTCCCTGTAGCCCCCTCTCTCTCCCTGTAGCCCCCTCTCTCTCCCTGTAGCCCCCTCTCTCTCCCTGTAGCCCCCTCTCTCTCCCTGTAGCCCCCTTTCTCTCCCTGTAGGCCCTCTCTCTCCCTGTAGCCCCTCTCTCTCCCTGTAGCCCCCTCGCTCTCCCTGTAGCCCCCCTCTCTCTCTCTCCCTCTATCCCTGTATCCCTCTCTCTCTGCCTCTATCCCTGTATCCCTCTCTCTCTGCCTCTATCCCTGTATCATTCTCTCTTTCTCTCCCTTTATCCCTGCATCCTCCTCTCCCTCTCTCTCGATCCCTGTATCCCCTCTCTCTCCCTCTATTCCTGCATCCTCCTCTCTCTCTCCCTGCATCCTCCTCTCCCTCTCTCTCGATCCCTTTATCCCCCTCTCTCTCTCCCTCTATCCCTGCATCCTCCTCTCCCTCTCTCTCTATCCCTGCATCCTCCTCTCTCGCTCCCTCTATTCCTGCATCCTCCTCTCTCTCTCCCTCTATCCCTGCATCCTCCTCTCCCTCTCTCTTGATCCCTGTATCCCCCTCTCTCTCCCTCTATTCCTGCATCCTCCTCTCTCTCTCCCTCTATCCCTGCATCCTCCTCTCCCTCTCTCTCGATCCCTTTATCCCCCTCTCTCTCTCCCTCTATTCCTGCATCCTCCTCTCTCTCTCCCTCTATCCCTGCATCCTCCTCTCCCTCTCTCTCGATCCCTTTACCCCCCTCTCTCTCTCCCTCTATCCCTGCATCCTCCTCTCCCTCTCTCTCTATCCCTGCATCCTCCTCTCTCTCTCCCTCTATCCCTGCATCCTCCTCTCCCTCTCTCTCGATCCCTGTATCCCCCTCTCTCTCCCTCTATTCCTGCATCCTCCTCTCTCTCTCCCTCTATCCCTGCATCCTCTCCCTCTCTCTCGATCCCTTTATCCCCCTCTCTCTCTCCCTCTATCCCTGCATCCTCCTCTCCCTCTCTCTTTCTTTCTCTCTCTCTATCACTGTATATATCAGATCGCTTATCCCTGATGTGGAAACTGCCTGGATATTCTTTCATGATGGTTTTTTCCAAATAGTAAACAAACATGCCCCATTCCGCAGGTTCAGGGTTAAAGGGCGGGATAATCCATGGTTTTCTTCTGAGCTGTCTTGTATTATTCACGACCGTAATCTAGCCTGGGCTAAAGCAAGGAAATCTTGCTCCTCTGTCTCTGTACAACCCTGTGTGGATGAACCAGTGTCCTCTGTCTCTGTACAACCCTGTGTGGATGAACCAGTGTCCTCTGTCTCTATACAACCCTGTGTGGATGAACCAGTGAGAGCTAGTCAAACTTTTAGCTTTTTGCCATTCTCAGTGCAGGTGGTACATAAAGCCCTGAAATCCTTAGATCAAAGAAAGTCTGCAGGTCCTGGTCTTTTGGATCCCTGCTTTTTAAATCTGGCAGCTGATTTCATAGCTGAACCACTTACATATCTGTTCAATCTAACCCTGGAATGTAATGAAATTCCAAAGATCTGGAAATCAGCATTTGTCCTACCACTTTTAAAAGGGGGAGATCCAACTCTTTTAAATAATTATAGGCCAATCTCAAAGCTGTCACCCCTGGTGAAAATACTTGAAACCCTTGTAAGTGAACCGCTAAAAGAGTTTTTATTTACTAACTCTATTTTATCAATGTACCAATCGGGCTTCAGGAAGAAGCATAGCACAATTACAGCAGCCATGAAGGTTTTAAATGATATCACTGAAGCCCTTGACAAAAAACAGCACTGTGTCTCACTTTTTATTGATCTCTCTAAGGCTTTTGATACAGTTGATCATGCTATACTAAGGCAGAGATTGTTGAGTGTAGGTCTTTCGGAGCATGCAGTTGCATGGTTTGCTAACTATCGGTCTGATAGAACTCAGTGCACTCAATTTGATGGGCTTATGTCTGTTAAATTGTCTGTCCTTAATGGTGTGCCCCAAGGCTCTGTACTTGGTCCTCTCTTATTCACTATTTATATAAATGATTTAGACACAAATGTCTAAAATGCACAACTTCATTTTTATGCTGATGATACTGTTATTTTCTGTTGTGCCTCGTCTCTTACAAAAGCTTTCCAGAACTTGCAAACTGCTTTTTATACTGTTCACCATACCTTGTGTCAATTGAAGCTTATCCTCTACTGACAAAACTAAACTAATAGTGTTTTCTAAAGCAAGAAATAGGTCTCTGAACCTTTCACCTATTACTACCTATCAGGGCAAGGAGATTGAGGTTGTAACCTCATATAAATATCTTGTAATTCTAATTGATGACGGCCTCTCTTTTAAATTGCATATTCAACAACTTACAAAAGAATTGAAGCTGAAATTGGGATTTTATTTTAGGAATAAGGCCTGTTTTTCTTTTGAAGCCAGAAGGAGGCTAGTATCAGCTACATTTATGCCTTTACTAGACTATGGGGATATTTTATATATGAATGCTTCCGCTCAGTGTTTGAGATCAATTGACACTCTTTACCATGGCACTTTGAGATTTATTTTAAACTGCAAAACCCTTACGCACCACTGCACTTTGTATACCAGGGTTGGCTGGCCTTCTCTAGTCACTCGTAGGCTCAGTCACTGGTATACTTGTATTTACAAAGCCATTTTGGGTTTACTACGTTTTTATTTGGGCATTTTTATTGTTCAGAAATGTGGTGGGTACTCTCTTCGTTCGTTGGACTTTATCCTGCTAACTGTTCCAAATGTCCGAACTGAATTTGGTAAAAGGGCTTTTATGCGCCATCGTCTTGGAACACCTTACAAAATAATTTTAAACTGGAAGAACTTGTCCCGATTGGTGTTTTTAAATCACTGATGAAGGATTTTGAGGCTGATTCCCTGACCTGTCAATGTTTTTAATTTGCTGTTTTTGATTTTGTTATACTCTTGTGAATTCAATGGTTTTTACTAGATTACTTGTAGTTTTTCAATGCAAATAGTCTGGGTAGCCATTTGATTAGCTGTTCAGGAATCTTATGGCTTGGGGGTAGAAGCTGTTGAGAAGCCTTTTGGACCTAGACTTGGTGCTCCGGTACCACTTGCCGTGCAGTAGCAGAGAGAACAGTCTATGACTAGGGTGGCTGGAGTCTTTGACAATTTTTAGGTCCTTCCTCTGACACTGCCTGGTATAGAGGTCCTGGATGGCAGGAAGCTTGGCCCCACTGATGTACTGGGTCGTACGCACTACACCGCGTGTTGAAGATCAACGTGGCGGATGTGTTGTTACCTACCCTTACCACCTAGGGGCGGCCCGTCAGGAAGTCCAGGATCCAGTTGCAGAGGGAGGTGTTTAGTCCCAGGGTACTTAGCTTAGTGACTAGCTTTGAGGGCACTATGGTGTTGAACGCTGAGCTGTAGTCAATGAACAGCATTCTCACATAGGTGTTCCTTTTGTACAGGTGCGAAAGGACAGTGTGGAGTGCAATAGAGATTGCATCATCTGTGGATTTGTTGGGGCGGTATGCAAATTGGAGTGGGTCTAGGGTTTCTGGGAGGATGGTGTTGATGTTGGCCATGACCAGCCTTTCAAAGCACTTCATGGCTACAGACCTGAGTGCTACGGGTCGGTAGTCATTTAGGCAGGTTACTTTAGTGTTCTTGGGCACAGGGACTATGGTGATCTGCTTGAAAGATTTTGGTATTACAGACTCAGACAGGGAGAGGTTGAAAATATCAGTGAAGACATTTGCCAGTTGGTCAGCGCATGCTCGGAGTATACGTCCTGGTAATCCGTCTGGCCCTGCGGCCTTGTGAATGTTGACCTGTTTAAAGGTCTTATTCACATTGGCTATGGAGAACGTGATCACACAGTTGTCTGGAACAGCTGATGTTCTCATGCATGTTTCAGTGTTACTTGCCTCGAAGCAAGCATAGAAGTAATTTAGCTTTTCTGGTAGGCTCGTGTCACTGGGCAGTTCGCGGCTGTGCTTCCTTTTGTAGTCTGTAATAGTTTGCAAGCTCTGCCACATCCGACGAGTGTCGGAGCCAGTATAGTATGATTCGACCTTAGCCCTGTATTGACGCTTTGCCTGTTTGATGGTTCGTCGGAGGGCATAGCGGAATTTCTTATAAGCTTCCGGGTTAGAATCCCGCTCCTTGAAAGCGGCAGCTCTACCCTTTAGCTCAGTGCGAATGTTGCCTGTAATCCATGGCTTCTGGTTGGGGTATGTGCGTACAGTCACTGTGGGGACTACGTCATCGTTGCACTGATTGATGAAGCCAATGACTGATGTGGTGTACTCCTCAATACCATCGGAAGAATCCCGGGAACATGTTCCAGTCTGTGCTAGCAAAACAGTCCTGTAGCTTAGCATCTGCTTCATCTGACCACTTTTTTATTGACCAAGTTACTGGTGCTTCCTGCTTTAATTTTTGCTTGTAAGAATTATGGTCAGATTTGCCAGTTGGAGGGCGAGGGAGAGCTTTGTATATGTCTCTGTGTGTGGAGTAAAGGTGGTCTAGAGTTTTTTTCCCTCTGGTTGCACATTTAACATGTTGCTAGAAATGAGGTAAAACGGATTTAAGTTTCCCTGCATTAAAGTCCCCGTCTACTAGGAGCGTCGCCTCTGGATGAGTGTTTTCTTGTTTACTTATGGCAGTATACAGGTCATTGAGTGAGGTCTTAGTGGCAGCATCGGTTTGTGGGGGTAAATAGACAGCTACGAAGAATATAGATAAACTCTCTTGGTAAATAGTGTGGTTTACAGCTTATCATGAGATAGGAGCATATCAGTGAGGTAACGTGGTGTGTGTGATGGAGCGTATCAGTGAGGTAACGTGGTGTGTGTGATGGAGCGTATCGGAGAGGTAACGTGGTGTGTGTGTGATGGGAGTGTATCGGAGAGATAACTTGGTGTGTGTGTGCTGTGGGAGTGTATCGGAGAGGTAACGTGGTGTGTGTGTGTTATGGGAGTGTATTGGAGCGCTAACTTGGTGTGTGTGTGTGTGTGATGGAGCGTATCAGTGAGGTAACGTGGTGTGTGATGGAGCGTATCGGTGTGGTAACGTGGTGTGTGATGGAGCGTATCGGTGAGGTAACGTGGTGTGTGATGGAGCGTATCGGTGAGGTAACGTGGTGTGTGATGGAGCGTATCGGTGCGGTAACGTGGTGTGTGATGGAGCGTATCGGTGTGGTAACGTGGTGTGTGATGGAACGTATCGGTGCGGTAACGTGGTGTGTGATGGAGCGTATCGGTGAGGTAACGTGGTGTGTGATGGAGCGTATCAGTGTGGTAACGTGGTGTATGATGGAGCGTATCGGTGTGGTAACGTGGTGTGTGATGGAGCGTATCAGTGAGGTAACGTGGTGTGTGATGGAGCGTATCGGTGAGGTAACGTGGTGTGTGATGGAACGTATTGGTGCGGTAACGTGGTGTGTGATGGAGCGTATCGGTGAGGTAACGTGGTGTGTGATGGAGCGTATCGGTGTGGTAACGTGGTGTGTGATGGAGCGTATCGGTGAGGTAACGTGGTGTGTGATGGTGAGGTAACGTGGTGTATGATGGAGCGTATCGGTGTGGTAACGTGGTGTGTGATGGAGCGTATCGGTGAGGTAACGTGGTGTGTGATGGTGAGGTAACGTGGTGTATGATGGAGCGTATCGGTGTGGTAACGTGGTGTGTGATGGAGCGTATCGGTGAGGTAACGTGGTGTGTGATGGAGCGTATCGGTGAGGTAACGTGGTGTGTGATGGTGAGGTAACGTGGTGTATGATGGTGAGGTAACGTGGTGTATGATGGAGCGTATCGGTGAGGTAACGTGGTGTGTGATGGAGCGTATCGGTGTGGTAACGTGGTGTGTGATGGAGCGTATCGGTGAGGTAACGTGGTGTGTGATGGAGCGTATCGGTGAGGTAACGTGGTGTGTGATGGAGCGTATCGGTGTGGTAACGTGGTGTGTGATGGAGCGTATCGGTGAGGTAACGTGGTGTGTGATGGTGAGGTAACGTGGTGTATGATGGAGCGTATCGGTGTGGTAACGTGGTGTGTGATGGAGCGTATCGGTGAGGTAACGTGGTGTGTGATGGAGCGTATCGGTGAGGTAACGTGGTGTGTGATGGTGAGGTAACGTGGTGTGTGATGGAGCGTATCAGTGAGGTAACGTGGTGTGTGATGGAGCGTATCGGTGAGGTAACGTGGTGTGTGATGGTGAGGTAACGTGGTGTATGATGGAGCGTATCAGTGAGGTAACGTGGTGTGTGATGGAGCGTATCGGTGAGGTAACGTGGTGTGTGATGGTGAGGTAACGTGGTGTATGATGGAGCGTATCAGTGAGGTAACGTGGTGTGTGATGGAGCGTATCGGTGAGGTAACGTGGTGTGTGATGGAGCATATCGGTGCGGTAACGTGGTGTGTGATGGAGCGTATCGGTGAGGTAACGTGGTGTGTGATGGAGCGTATCGGTGAGGTAACGTGGTGTGTGATGGAGCATATCGGTGCGGTAACGTGGTGTGTGATGGAGCGTATCGGTGAGGTAACGTGGTGTGTGATGGAGCGTATCGGTGAGGTAACGTGGTGTGTGATGGAACGTATCGGTGAGGTAACGTGGTGTGTGATGGAGCGTATCGGTGAGGTAATGTGGTGTCTGTGTGGAATTAAAGTCACTGTGTGGAATTAAAGTCAACCCGACTACCACACTCACTAATAGATGTTCTGTCATGTTTCATTGCTGCCAATGCCAGGATGCTTATGTTGACATTATATTATATTGACACAATTCATCTCGCTGTCACTCCTAGCCCCAGCCCCAAGCTCCAGCCCCAGCTCCGGCTCTGGCCCCAGCGCTTGGCTCCAGCCCCATTCCCGGCCCCAGCCCTTGACCCCCTTCCCAACCCTCAATTCCCCATCCACACCCCATCTCTTCGCCCAGCCCAATGCGTTCTCGTTCCAGCCCTAATGCCCTCCCCACACCATCCCCTTTCCCCCATGCTACTCAAACCCCCCTCAACCCCCCCATCCCATCCCTGGCCCCCATGTATCCTCATCCCTGGGCTACCAGCCCAGTCGATAAGCCCAGCCAGGGGGCGGGGGGGGGGGGGATAACGCTGCAGCTGTCTGGGCACTACCAGGGTCCATGGTGCTGTTAAAGCCTGGTGCTTACCGATGCCGCAAATACAGGCAGGACGGAAAGGTCAGGTCGCCCAGCCCCCGTCATCACCAGACCACCGTTAATCATTTCCCCCCCAACAGGCCCATGGAGCCAGACCCTCCCTGGGTTACACCAGAGCCCAGCTGATCCCCTGGAAGGGGAACCTTTGAACCGGCCAGAGCTCCAGCACACTGACATGGATCCCTTGATAGAGATTGCTTTGATGGACCGGCCGTGACACAAGGTCACCAGGAGGAGGGACCCAAATGAGCAATCAGAGGTAACGGAAATTGAGGGAGACATTTTGGAGAACATTGAGAGAGCTGTTATGGATGCAGGCTTTTGTTCTAGCCAAGCATTAACATACGCACAGTATTAGTCAAAAGGTTGGACACACCTACTCATTCAAGGTTTTTCTTTATTTGTACTATTTTCTACATTTTCTACATCTCCTCTCCAGGGTTGACCACAACAGAGAGGACATCAATACTGAAATGGGTATACCCAAGAGGATACTCGTATATCATATACATACATCTCCTCCCACCGGCTTCCTCTGGTGTTAATGCATACTGAGCATGTTATCCACCTCTCGCTTCATGCCATAGCTGTTGTTCTCTCTGTACAAATGTGTCTCTTAAGTTTAGAGGGAGCGTGCAATTGGCATGCTGACTGCAGGAATGTCCACCAGAGCTGTTGCCAGAGAATTGAATGTTGATTTCTCTACCATAAGCCACCTCCAATATCGTTTTAGAGAATTTGGCAGTACGTCCCACCGGCCTTACAACTGCAGACCACGTGTAACCACGTCAGCCCAGGGCTTCCACATCCGGCTTCTTCACCTGCTGGATCGTCTGAGACATGCCACCCGGACAGCTGTTGAAACTGTGGGTGTGCACAACTGAAGAATTTCTGCACAAACTGTCAGAAACCGTCTCGGGGAAGCTCATCTGCGTGCTCGTCGTCTTCACCAGGGTCTTGAACTGACTGCAGTTTGCCATTGTAACCAACTTCAGTGGGCAAATGCTCACCTTGTGGCCATTGGCACACTGGAGAAGTGTGCTCTTCACGGATGAATCCCCGTTACAACTGTACCAGGCAGATTGCAGACAATGTTTATGGCATCGTGTGGGCGAGCGGTTTGCTGATGTCAACGTTGTGAACAGAATGCCCTATGGTGGTGGTGGGGTTATGGTATGGGCAGGCATAAGCTACGGACAATGAACACAATTGCATTTTATTGATGGCAATTTAAATGCAGAGATACCATGACGAGATCTTGAGGCCCATTGTTGTGCCATTCATCCGCCGCCATCACCTCATGTTTCAGCATGATAATGCACTGCCCCATGTCGCAAGGATCTGAACACAATTCCTGGAAGCTGAAAATCTCACAGTTCTTCCATGGCCTGCATACTCACCAGGCATGTCACCCATTAAGCATGTTTGGGATGCTCTGGATCGACATGTACGACAGCGTGTTCTAGTTCCCGCCAAATATCCAGAAACTTCACACTTCCATTGAAGAGGAGTGGGACAACATTCCACAGGCCACAATCAACAGCCTGAGCAACTCTATGCGAAGGAGAGGTCACGCTGAATGAGGCAAATGGTCGTCACACCAGCTACAGACTGGTTTTCTGATCCACGCCCCTATCTTTTTTTTAAGGTATCTGTGACTAACAGATGCATTATCTGTACTCCCAGTCATGTGAGATTTAAAGATTAGGGCCTCATGAATTTATTTCAATTGACTGATTTCCTTATAGGAACTGTAACTCTGTAAAATCATTGAAATTGTTGAATGTTGCGTTTATGTTTTTGTCACAATGGAAGCAGCCAATATGGGCACCTCATATGACTGCCTTCATTGAATGTAACTTGATCTGTAAGAATGTGTTTTATCTGTAAGAATGTGTGCCATATATAAACAATTGAATTACCTTGTTTCCAAGGATAACTCCTAATCATCTTACAAACACAACACAAACTAATGTGACAATTAATTCATTCATTATGGAACTTCCTCTAAATGTCCCTAATAGAAATTCTCTAACAATAGATTTGAATGATATCCTTATCATTGAATGTATGTATGCTGTAAATAAACTGTGCTTTCAGGGTTGAAATGGGTATACCCAAGAGGATACTCATATATCATATACACACATCTCCATATCTGTTTTCTAGTCAATCCTGTTGTTGTGACGATGCAGTAAAGTGATGTAGGTCTATGAGGCAGCAAAGCCCTGGTCATTTAACCCAGTGTTGTGTTTCCTGCCTTAAATCCCTGGACAGGTTGGTGGAATGGTTCCCCCAGCCTTCTATCGTTGGTTTGGGTGCTTTATTTGGAAACCACAGGGCTGATAATTACTGTAGGTTTGTTCCCTTTGTCAGACTCAAGAAAGAGGTCCACATGTATTAGGACATCTCTCTCTCCTCTGTCTATCTCCCTGTATCGTCTGTCCTCTCATTTCTCCTCTTCCCTTTCTCGCTTCATTTCCACTGCCCCAGTCCTCCTCTCTCTCCCCTTCCCCAGTCCTCCTCTCTCTCCCCTTCCCCAGTCCTTGTCTCTCTCCCCTTCCCCAGTCCTTGTCTCTCTCCCCTTCCCCAGTCCTTCTCTCTCTCCCCTTCCCCAGTCCTTCTCTCTCTCCCCTTCCCCAGTCCTTCTCTCTCTCCCCTTCCCCAGTCCTTCTCTCTCTCCCCTTCCCCAGTCCTTCTCTCTCTCCCCTTCCCCAGCCCATTTCTCTCCCCTGTCCCAGACCCCAGCTTTCTCTCTCTCCCTTCCCCAGTCCTCTCTCTCTCCCCTTCCCCAGTCCTTCTCTCTCTCCCCTTCCCCAGTCCTTCTCTCTCTCCCCTTCCCCAGTCCTTCTCTCTCTCCCCTTCCCCAGTCCTTCTCTCTCTCCCCTTCCCCAGTCCTTCTCTCTCTCCCATTCCCCAGCCCATTTCTCTCCCCTGTCCCAGACCCCAGCTTTCTCTCTCTCCCCTTCCCCAGTCCTTCTCTCTCTCCTCTTTCCCCTCCCCAAGTCCTTCTTTCTCTCCCCTTCCCCAGTCCTTGTCTCTCTCCCCTTACCCAGTCCTTGTCTCTCTCCCCTTCCCCAGTCCTTGTCTCTCTCCCCTTCTCCAGTCCTTGTCTCTCTCCCCTTCCCCAGTCCTTCTCTCTCCCTTCCCCAGTCCTTGTCTCTCTCCCCTTCCCCAGTCCTTGTCTCTCTCCCCTTCCCCAGTCCTTCTCTCTCTCCCCTTCCCCAGCCCATTTCTCTCCCCTTCCCCAGTCCTTCTCTCTCTCTCTCCCCTTCCCCAGCCCATTTCTCTCCCCTGTCCCAGACCCCAGCTTTCTCTCTCTCCCCTTCCCCAGTCCTTCTCTCTCTCCTCTCACCCCTTCCCCAGTCCTTGTCTCTCTCCCCTTCCCCAGTCCTTCTCTCTCCCCTTCCCCAGTCCTGCTCTCTCTCCTCTTTCCCCTTCCCCAGTCCTTGTCTCTCTCCCCTTCCCCAGTCCTTGTCTCTCTCCCCTTCCCCAGTCCTTGTCTCTCTCCCCTTCCCCAGTCCTTCTCTCTCTCCCCTTCCCCAGTCCTTGTCTCTCTCCCCTTCCCCAGTCCTTGTCTCTCTCCTTTCCCCAGTCCTTGTCTCTCTCCCCTTCCCCAGTCATTGTCTCTCTCCCCTTCCCCAGTCCTTGTCTCTCTCCCCTTCCCCAGTCCTTCTCTCTCCCCTTCCCCAGTCCTTGTCTCTCTCCCCTTCCCCAGTCATTGTCTCTCTCCCCTTCCCCAGTCCTTCTCTCTCTCCCCTTCCCCAGTCCTCCTCTCTCTCCCCTTCCCCAGTCCTTCTCTCTCTCCCCTTCCCCAGCCCATTTCGCTCCCCTGTCCCAGACCCCAGCTTTCTCTCTCTCACCCTTGCCCCAGTCCCTCTGTCTTTCCCCTGTCCCAACCCTCTGTCTGGGCCAGCAGCACTACAGCACTGCCGTCCCATCTGACCCATCTGTCTGGTCCAGAGGGTAACCAGGCCCCTTCGCGTCGGCCTGAGTTTATCTAACTAATTCTGTCTGCTGGAGGGCGAGGACAGCTGGTGCGGTGACACGTGGGGAATGGGGTCCAACGCAGAGGATATGGATCCCCCAAAGCTATGGCAGTGATTAGAGAAGTGGGAGGAGGGGTGGATGAGAGAGAGGGGCAGGGAACTGGACAGGGGGTGAGGGGTGCCATTTCTTGTGCCTGTCATCGAACGACTACCCCTCTTAACTCCCCTGCTATTTTAGTGGAGGGTGTGGAGGATGGTCTGGGGGGATAGTTTTGGCCTCAGACCACCCCTCATTATTATAATGTTTCTTTGTGTTCTTGTGGTGTGATATCAGCACGTCATTGGAGACTGAAACACTGTATTGTTGTTGCTTGAGAGTCTTACCCAACAGAAAATCAATGACAGATGAGATACTGTGGTCCGGGAGGTCTGCTGCTGATCACATTAAGTCTGCCTCTCCATTGGAGGTAAAAACACCACCATAAAGGTCACCATTGATTAGGATCACCACCCTAATTATTGGTCAGTCATGGGGGAGAGCTCAAATGGAAAGGTCACATACAGTAGCATAGCATTTCCCTTTTCCTCAAGTCCTTACCCTATCCCCATCCCCCTCTCACTAAACAGACACCACGCTTCAAAGCATTGTGTGGATGCAACGTCTTTGTGCATGACTGATTGATCCAGTGTAGGGTCTGTTGTGGTGTATTCATGTATGGACCATCGACAGTCTTCAGCCATGTTTCAGTACTTTCAGAAGTCATTTTTCTTGCTCCCCTCCTGGTTGTTACTGGTCCAACATGATTGAAGAGTTGTAACTAAGGATTCCAATACATAGTGTCATGACAGTAGTTGTGGAACTTGTATGGTCAATCCTTGGCTTCTAGAACTTTTTTTGTTCCAAGAAAATAGATTTGAACACGTTCAGGAGAAAACATTTCAGACTGAACCTGCTGACTATCCCCCTGACCACAAACTGGTCATTTCAACCCTAAATAATCTGTGATAGTACCTTTTTTCACCCAACTTTTAACCAATGACATGGTGACATTTTTTGTTGAATTCACAATAGTTGAAAACTCAACCAAATGTAAATCAAAACTAGACGTTGAACTGACGTCTGTGCCCAGTAGGATGTTACTATTGTTCTCCTCAGAATGCCACATTTACTGTGCAAGTGCACCTGAATCCAGTTCCTTCAGGGGCCCAAACTAATTAAAGGTCTAGACAGGTTTGCTGAAAAATAACCCTACCCCTAACTCTCATCAGCTAATTAGTCTTGTTTTCTTGGAGCTAAAACACCGTCACATTTTACCAATGTCTTATCACTTTTGAAGAAAAGGTGGCCACAAGCGTGTGACAATTTATGTTCTAAAGTCATGTGTCTGTGCTTGCGTGATACCTAGTTCGTTCAACGCCCTATTGGTGGCCTATTTAGATGATGGTCTCTTTGTTTGATGATCTAGTTGTTTATTTACTTGTTTTGATGGGAAGCACTCACTCACTGACTAGGGGCAGTATTCTGACTCCAATTTTCTTTAGTTTCCCATTGATGTTGATGAATGATTTCCAAGAAAGTCCGAATCAGCCCCCAGGAACATAACAACAGCTGTCTTATAGTTATACAGTTGACTGACACTGCTTTTCCTAACTAAGTAACTTTCCTACTGAGTTCCACTCATTTTGATTTCATGCTTTTCAGTCTTCAAGAAAGGCCTGGTCTTGATAATTATATTACAGGTCTCATGTGCTTCTCATATACAGTACCAGTCAAACTTTTGGACACACCTACTCATTCAAGGGTTTTTCTTTCTTTATACTATTTTCTACATTGTATAATAATAGGGAAGACGTCAAAACTATGAAATAACACATATGGAGTCATGTAGTAACCAAAAAAGTGTTAAACAAATCAAAATATAGTGCTTGATTTTTGCGATTGCACTTGAAGAAACTTTCAAAGTTCTTGACTGACCTCCATGTGTTAAAGTAATGATGTACTGTCGTTTCTCTTTCCTTATTTGACCTGTTCTTGCCATAATATTTATTTGTATTTTGTTTAACTAGGCATGTAGTCGTGTGTGATGGACAGACACGGTTTGGACATAGAAAAGACAACCACCTTAATATTATGTAAGTGGGCCAGAAGCAACACTGTCACGTTCGTCGTTTGGATGAAGAGAGGAGGACCAAGGCGCAGCGTGATATAAATACATTCTTCAATTTATTATAACGAAACGAAGAATACTTAAACAGACTTACAAAAACAACAAACGAACGTGAAGCTATATAATGACAAGTGCAGACACAGGCAACTTACACATAGACAATCACCCACGAACTACCTAATGAATATGGCTGCCTAAATATGGTTCCCAATCAGAGACAATGATAAACAGCTGCCTCTAATTGAGAACCAATCTAGGCAACCATAGACAAACACCTAGACATGACAACGCCCCATAAACATACAAAACCCCTAGACAATACAAAAACACATACATCCCTCATGTCACACCCTGACCTAACTAAAATAATAAAGAAAACAAAGAATAACTAAAGCCAGGGCGTGACAAACACAGACACATGCACAGCCAGTGAAGTATATTAACTTCCCTTCTTTTCCATTGATTGACTCCAATCAGTCCCTTCTCGATTTAATGAATGAATAACTTGTTCTTTGCGGAAATATTCCAATCACTGTAGTTGATAATATTGGACTTGGTGTAATCAGATATGCAATATTATCCAACCTCGAGGACCAATTTTACATAAAGACTTCCATGAATGAGTGTTTTGTGTGAGCAACTAGACACTCTAGACTCCAAATTCCTACATACTTTTATTTACATTTTATTTATCCAGGCGAGTCAATTAAGAACAAATTCTTATTTACAATGACGTCCTGAAACGGACATTCACATGATCCTATTGGTTGCTTCATATGTGTACACAGCCACACCATATTGGCGTATAGCCTCTGCAACCAGAGGAGCTCACTGACACTAGAGCTCAAAATGAATTGGTATTTTCCATCTGCGCAAGGACAGCCATGGGATCCCCTCCTGCAAACCCACAGAGGGGCGGAGACAGGAGGTGATCATTTGAGGCCATCCCTGGAGATAAGGGTTAAGGAATGGGGTGAGTGGGGTACTGATGGATGGGATTTGGAGGGTTGTGGTTTCATATTGGAGTACATTTCTAAGGAGATCTTATTAAGAGTTCCCCAGAGCAGGAATAAGACTGGGGTAGAACCATAGACCTCAGAACAGGATAAAGATTGGGATAGACCCAAATACCTCAGAACAGGAATACAATTGGGATAGACCCATAGTCCTCAGAAAAGGAATAAGACTGGGTAAACCCCTATACCTCAGAACAGGAATAAGACTGGGGTAAACCCATAGACCTCAGAACAGGAATAAGACTGGGGTAGACCCGTAGTCCTCAGAACAGGAATAAGACTGGGGTAGACCCATAGTCCTCAGAACAGGAATACAATTGGGATAGACCCATAGTCCTCAGAAAAGGAATAAGACTGGGTAAACCCCTATACCTCAGAACAGGAATAAGACTGGGGTAGACCCATAGACCTCAGAACAGGAATAAGACTGGGTTAGACCCATAGACCTCAAAACTGGAATAGGACAGAGGTAGACCCATAGACGTCAGAACAAGAATAAGACTGGGGTAGACCCATAGAGCTCAGAACAGAAATAAGACTGGGGTAGACCCGTAGTCCTCAAAACAAGAATAAGACTGGGTAAACCCATATACCTCAGAACAGAAATAAGACTGGGGTAGACCCGTAGTCCTCAAAACAAGAATAAGACTGGGTAAACCCATATACCTCAGAACAGAAATAAGACTGGGGTAGACCCGTAGTCCTCAAAACAGGAATAAGACTGGGTAAACCCATATACCTCAAAACAGGAATAAGACTGGGGTAGACCCATAGACCTCAGAACAGGAATAGGACTTGGTAGATCCATAGACCGCAGAACAGGAATAGGACTGGGGTAGATCCTTAGTCCTCAGAACAGGAATAGGACTGGGGTAGATCCTTATACCTCAGAACAGGAATAGGACTGGGGTAGATCCATAGACCTCAGAACAGGAATAGGACTGGGGTAGATCCTTAGTCCTCAGAACAGGAATAGGACTGGGGTAGATCCTTAGTCCTCAGAACAGGAATAGGACTGGGGTAGATCCATAGACCTCAGAACAGGAATAGGACTGGGGTAGATCCTTAGTCCTCAGAACAGGAATAGGACTGGGGTAGATCCTTAGTCCTCAGAACAGGAATAGGACTGGGGTAGATCCTTATACCTCAGAACAGAAATAGGACTGGGGTAGATCCATAGACCTCAGAACAGGAATAGGACTGGGGTAGATCCTTAGTCCTCAGAACAGGAATAGGACTGGGGTAGATCCTTAGTCCTCAGAACAGGAATAGGACTGGGGTAGATCCATAGACCTCAGAACAGGAATAGGACTGGGGTAGATCCTTAGTCCTCAGAACAGGAATAGGACTGGGGTAGATCCTTAGTCCTCAGAACAGGAATAGGACTGGGGTAGATCCTTATACCTCAGAACAGAAATAGGACTGGGGTAGATCCATAGACCTCAGAACAGGAATAGGACTGGGGTAGATCCTTAGTCCTCAGAACAGGGATAGGACTGGGGTAGATCCTTAGTCCTCAGAACAGGAATAGGACTGGGTAAACCCATATACCTCAGAACAGAAATAAGACTGGGGTAGACCCATATACCTCAGAACAGAAATAAGACTGGGGTAGACCCATAGATTTCAGAACAGGAATAGGACTGGGGTAGCCCCATAGCCCTCAGAAAAAGAATAAGACTGGGGTAGACCCATAGACCTCAGAATAGAACTGGGGTAGAACCATAGACCTTAGAACAGGAATAGGACAAGGGTAGACCCATAGACGTCAGAACAGGAAAAAGACTGGGGTAGACCCATAGACCTCAGAACAGGAATAAGACTGGGGTAGACCCATAGACCTCAGAACAGAAATAAGGCTGGAGTAGACCCGTATGACTCAGAACAAGAATAAGACTGGGGTAGACCTCAGAACAAGAATAAGACTGGAGTAAACCCATAGACCTCAGAACAAGAATAAGACTGGGGTAGACCCATAGACGTCAGAACAAGAATAAGACTGGGGTAGACCCATAGACCTGAGAACAGGAATAAGACTGGAGTAGACCCATAGACCTCAGAACAAGAATAAGACTGGGGTAGACCCATAGACGTCAGAACAAGAATAAGACTGGGGTAGACCCATAGACCTGAGAACAGGAATAAGACTGGGGTAGACCCATAGACCTCCGAACTGGAATAGGACAGGGGTAGACCCATACCCTCAGAACAGGAATAGGACAGGGGTAGACCCATAGACCTCAGAACAGGAATAGGACAGGGGTAGACCCATAGTCCTCAGAACAGGAATAGGACAGGGGTAGACCCATAGACCTCAGAACAGGAATAGGACAGGGGTAGACCCATAGTCCTCAGAACAAGAATAGGACAGGGGTAGACCCATAGACCTCAGAACAGGAATAGGACAGGGGTAGACCCATAGACTTCAGAACAGGAATAGGACAGGGGTAGACCCATAGTCCTCAGAACAAGAATAGGACAGGGGTAGACCCATAGACCTCAGAACAGGAATAGGACAGGGGTAGACCCATAGTCCTCAGAACAAGAATAGGACAGGGGTAGACCCATAGACCTCAGAACAGGAATAGGACAGGGGTAGACCCATAGACCTCAGAAATCCCTTGCTATGGTGGTATTGTAAGATTGAGATGGGGGAGAGGGGTTGATATTTTACTCAAGGAGGTATTTCACACCATTTTATTCTCCTCCATATTCATCCCCATTCTCCATCTCGCTGTACAGATAAGTGGAGTGACGACAGGTATGAGGGTAGGTATGGAGTTACAGAATATTCTGGTCTATTTTGATGTGTAGCTCATAGTGGATATGTTAGTCAAAGTCCAGGCTGTCACATAGGGCCCCACTAATGCTCCTCACTATCTCATGACAGAATGAAACACTCTTATAGTTACAAACTGTTGACTGTATGTAGGCAAACTCTGTTTTAGTGCAGTTTTTCAGTTCCATTTTAATTACATAAACTTTATCTGCTCCTAATAGTGTCACGCTCCAATTTAGTGCACACTATCACAAATCCGGACAGTCCCGAGACGTTGATCACGAGTCAACTTTACTGATAAACGTTTAAAACAAAGACAGGAACGGTTCTAAATCTCTGAATCAGAGCAATCAAGTACAGTATGTTACTAGTCTAAACTTCGCCCAGTAATGTTTTTGTTGTTGTTGAGGGATTGGAAGTACCCCCTTTCATCAATTGGAGGTACCCATCAGATATCAGTCCTATGGTGGTTTTGTTTCCTGAGTTGTTTGTACTGTATGTATTTTGGCCGAGCCTATAGATGTGGTATGATACCTTATCCAGGAGCATTCACTTGGTGACCTGCCACAAGACATTCTTTAGTTGGAACACTATTCAATTACCAAATTAAATCTTGAGCTAAATTTAATTTCACCCAGTCCTTCCCAAACAAATAATTCAGAGAACTGCAGTACCAAGTAATTGTGAGAAGGGTTGTTCCAGGAAATGCCTGCCTTTTGCATCACTTCGATATTGTAGTCCTTTCCTGCAGTCAAAGGACCAAATCGCCCTCTAGTGGCCTCATGGGTGTAACGTTATTCATAATTAATTATTTCATAATTAATCAACTATTTTTTACAAATAAATGCCCAAAATCTGGTGTTTCTATGTCAAACAGTTTTGTTATATTTCAGTTTTCTGTGATGTAAATAAAGTGTAATATTGGGTTGCAAACTCAAAATGTAATACATGTCTACTCTATATCTGACATGGTATAGATTTCTTCTTTTTGTTAAACCCATAACCATGTGTGTGAGGTGTATACTTTTGTTTCAAAGTACATTTGTTTAAGACTACCAAGAAACACTCTGTGAGACCCCGATTTACCCCACTGCAGTAAACGTTTTAAGTGGAAATTGTACACCAATACTGCATTATAAAAGCCTGTTATATTAAATGAAGTGTCAATTAGTATTAACCACATGGAGAATTAAATACATGTTAAATATGAATAAAGACTTGCTAAAATACATGTCCCTCCTTGCACCCGCTGTGACTTTTAGGAACATTTTAACCCACTTAACCCAAGTTTTCACCATCATTGTAAAGCCCTAGTTTTGTTGAAGGCAGCAGCACACCACCCTGCATCCCACTGCTGTCTTGCCTCAGAAGCTAACCAGGATTGGTTCTGGATGGAAGACCAGATGCTGCTGGAAGGGATGTTGGAGGGCCAGTAGGAGGCACTCTTTCCTCTGGTCTAAAAAGATATCCCAATGCCCCTTTAATTTTCTATTTAATTATAACCCATTGAGATGGGAAAACTCGTTTTTTTTATGAAGTTGAACATGTGCTCTTTGTGACAGGATGTTAAAATGAAGTGAAATCAAACTTTTTTTCTGGATTTTCACTTCTTACTGGACACTTTGTGACCTTTGTCAGTCCATAGCTCAAATGTATGCTTTACATAAAATATTCTGCCATGTGCCGTTTGTCATTACTGGGAACTGGAGAAGGATCCTCCTCCAGTACAGTAAATCCTATCATATTCAGTCAGTTGTTCCCATTGGGACAGGGTGTCACCACCCAAAGACATATGGGTGCCTTGGTGCCAAAACAGGGGCCCAGCCTGCCAAAGCAATATGTCTAGCTGTAGTTAGCCGTGTGGACTCCCAGAAGTCAGTGAGGTGATTTGGAAAAGCTGCTGACTGAGTGATGGATCGTTGGTCTGAAATGGAAGACATCCTACTAGAATACAGTCATGGGAAAGCAGGTGTTGACATGGGCCAAATTAGTTATTTAACTATGATTAATTGGTTGATCCCTGACAGGTTCCTCAAGATAGAGGGCTGAGGGGGGTGAGAGGGGCCACCTTTATGACTCACACACACACCAACTACATCAATATTAATTTATGTTCATGAATGTTTCATGTGTTTCGTCCCAAAATGAACATAGTTGGTTCAGAGCTTGTTTGGACATTTCAACCTGCGTGTCCTGATCTTGTCTGGTGTGGATGGACAGAATCAACAGGTGCGACATGGCGCACCCGCGTGCCCGGTCTAGTCATCATGTAAGCACACACACCAACACACAGAGTCACGGGTAGTAGTTTGGGGGTGGAGGTGCTGCGATGTTTTTAGTCTGGGGGGGGAGAACGAGTGGAAAAATAGTTTTGCCTGCACTGCAGACAGTTATATCGGTCTACTAATACAGGACTATTAAAGGGCCAGTGCACTACTTTTGTGAAAAAAATATCCATTTAGATTTGTTTGATTTTTCAGGGGGTGCTGTAGCAACCTCTGCACCCCTACTTCCCACGGCTATACAGCTACATCAGTATTAGTTTGATAAATCAACCAATTATTTGCTTTAGTTGTCGCTCTATGAAACTATTGTAGTAAAAAGTTTTGTAATTATGCCTCATTACCTCTAGAAAATATGCAACAGGACATGGAAATAAAAGGACATAGAAACAGCCCAATGATAACAACAAGATCTAATCATCCTAGCCTTCCCTGTCAGTGATTCTGGTATACCTGTCAGTGATGTATCGTGTGCAGAGTGAGCTGGTCCAAACTTTGTTTTGTTTGTTATGCTTTAATTACGTTTACTCTTTCTCTTTTCTTTTTTTTACCCCACCCTGAACAAGTATAATCTCTGTTTACAAGTTAAGAGTACAGCGCACTCTGAAGCCTTTGGTTTTAATTATACCAAATATTGTAAATGCTCTTTCGAGTGTATGTATTATTAGTGTATTCTGCAGAGACTGAATAATGTAAAAAGGCATCAGTATGTTTCAAAGGTGCTGAGTTAATTACATTGAGGTTCAATAGAAACAGAAAAGGTGTTGTGATGTTTTCGAATCATTTGATTGTGTGAATATAGCAGGTTCTGGTATATCTCCAGCCATCGCTGGTGTAAAGATGTATTACAAGTAGGGTCCTGAGTTTTTCCTGATCACATGACATGACCAGCGAAAACGGCAAGTTTTTTTTTTAAAGCAGAGGCAAGGGACTCGAAAAAGAAGACACCGAGCATCACTGCAGGGAGGGGGGAAGGGGGAACGAGTGTGCGTATTTATTACAAACACATGTGGGCGCTTTTGGACAAGAAACATATCGGTAGGTGAGGAGCCAGGGTTGAAAAGTCACCTCTTTTTCAATGTAGGCTACTGCAGTGTTATTGTATTATATTTGGTGATAATGCTGTAATCAGAATAACTCCTCAGAACAACTAAAGTGTCATGTCACCCTAGTCAAAAAATCCCTTAGGATCAACTAAAAAATCTAATTAGAATCCCCCAAAAAATCTGATCAGATTTTGGAGCCTATCCTTTAGGATTGTATTCTATAGGATATAATCATATAGGATAGGACCATTAAGGATAGCATCATATAGGATAGAATCATATAGGATAGGACCATATAGGATAGCATCATATAGGATATAATCATATAGGATAGAATCATATAGGATAGGACCATATAGGATAGGACCATATAGGATAGAGTCATATAGGATAGAATCATATAGGATAGGACCATATAGGATAGGACCATATAGGATAGCATCATATAGGATATAATCATATAGGATAGGATCATATAGGATATAATCATATAGGATAGCATCATATAGGATAGGACCATATAGGATAGGACCATATAGGATAGAGTCATATAGGATAGCATCATATAGGATAGAATCATATAGGATAGGACCATATAGGATAGCATCATATAGGATAGAATCATATAGGATAGAATCATATAGGATAGGACCATATAGGATAGGACCATATAGGATAGAGTCATATAGGATAGCATCATATAGGATAGGACCATATAGGATAGCATCATATAGGATAGAATCATATAGGATAGAATCATATAGGATAGGACCATATAGGATAGGACCATATAGGATAGAGTCATATAGGATAGAATCATATAGGATAGGACCATATAGGATAGGACCATATAGGATAGAGTCATATAGGATAGCATCATATAGGATAGAATCATATAGGATATAATCATATAGGATAGCATCTTATAGGATAGAATCATATAGGATATAATCATATAGGATAGCATCTTATAGGATAGCATTATATAGGATAGCATCTTATAGGATAGCATTATATAGGATATAATCATATAGGATAGAATCCGAGGGGGCATATGTGAGGAGGAGTCGGGTGCTTAGACCAGGACACTGATACGATTTGTTCTATATTCTTGTATATAAAATCATATAGGATAGAATCCTATAGGAGTCCAATAGGATTGGTTCCAACATCTGATATGATTTTTCTATTGGATTCTAAATGGATCCTTGTATTGGAATCTTATAGATATTTACATTACATTCTAAAGGATTTGTCCACCCTTGAAGAATTTTTTTGGGGTTCCAGGTAGAACAGTTTTGGGTTCCAGGTAGAACCCTTTCCACAGAGGATTCTACATGGAACCAAAAATTGTTTTCCTCTTTTCTAAGAGTGTAGGTAACTTGGCTACTTAATATATGGAGCACCCATCCTCCAAACCTCCAACCTCCAAACCAGACAATTACCTATGAAGGTGGACATTGAAATAAAATTGAAATATGACATTTACATAAGGTTTCAGACCCTTTACTCAGTACTTTGTTTAAGCAAGTTTGGCAGTGATTACAGCCTCAAGTCGTCTTGGGTATGACGCTACAAGTTTGGCACACCTGTATTTGGGGAGTTTCTCCCATTATTCTCTGCAGATCCTCTCAAGCTCTGTCAGGTTGGATGGGGAGCGTCGCTGCACAGCTATTTTCAGGTCTCTCCAGACATGTTTGATCGGGTTCAAGTCCGGGCTCTGGCTGGGCCACGCAAGGACATTCAGAGACTTGTCCCGAAGCCACTCCTGCGTTGTCTTAGCTGTGTACTGGGACCTCGCCCCCAGTCTGAGGTCCTGAGCACTCTGGAGCAGGTTTTCATCAAGAATCTCTCTGTACTTTGCTCCATTCATCTTTCCCTTGATGTTGACTAGTCTCCCAGTCCCTGCCGCTGAAAAGCATCCCACAGAATGATGCTGCCACCATCATGCTTCACTGTAGGGATGGTGCCAGGTTTCCTCCAGACGTGACGCTTAGCATTCAGGCCAAAGAGTTCAATCTTGGTTTCATCAGCCAAGATAATCTTGTTTCTCATGGTCTGAGAGTCTTTATGGGCTTTTTGGCAAACTCCAAGCGGGCTGTCATGTGCCTTTTACTGAGGAGTGACTTCCGTCTGGCCACTCTACCATAAATGCCTGATTGGTAGAGTGCTGCAGAAATGGTTGTCCTTCTAGAACGTTCTCCCATCTCCACAGAGGAACTCTGTAGCTCTGTCAGAGACACCATCGGGCTCTTGGTCACCTCCCTGACTAAGGCCCTTCTCCCCCGATTGCTCAGTTTGGCCGGGTGGCCAGCTCTAGGAAGAGTCTTGGAGGTTCCAAACTTCTTCCATTTAAGAATGATGGAGGTCACTGTGCTCTTGGGAACCTTCAATGCTACAGAAATGTTTTGGTACCCTTCCCCAGATCTGTGCCTCAACACAATCCTGTCTCTGAGCTCTACGGACAATTCCTTCTACCTCACGGCTTGGTTTTTGCTCTGACATGCACTGTCAACTGTGGGACCTTATATAGACAGGTGTGTGTGTGCCTTTCCAAATCATGTCCAATCAATTGAATTTACCACAGGTGGACTCCAATCAAGTTGTAGAAACATCTCAAGGATGATCAATGGAAACAGGGTGCACCTGAGCTCAATTTTGAGTCTCATAGCAAAGGGTCTGAATACTTATGTAATTATGGTATTTCTGTTTTTTGTTTTTATACATTTGTTTTCGCTTTTTCATTATGGGGTATTGTGATGTCATTATGGGGTATTGTGATGTCATTATGGGGTATTGTTTATAGATGGATGAGGAAAATGTTGTATTTAATCTATTTTAGAATAAGGCTGTAACGTAACAAAATGTGGAAAATGTCAAGGGGTCTGAATACTTTCCAAATGCGCTGTATATTAAATAAAATAAATGTTAATATCTTTGCGCTACTGTTCTTAACAATTTATTTTGCAAAGATGCTGTGAATTCTAAGGGGAAAGCCCCCCCCCCCCCCCCCCCCCCAAAAAAATATTGTGTTAAATGTAACGTTGTATATAATATTGTATGTCATATTATAATGTCTATTTAAATGACAGGAAGTTTCATGAATAAGAATCAGATCAAATAACTCAAGTGAGTGTTTTGTTGAAAAAATATGTACTGTATTGGTGGTCGTACTGCAAATGAACTTGCAGCCTTGAATATTTTGGTGGAATTAAAACCAAAAATAATATAGAACTGTTGTTTCCGATCAATGTAAATGTTCTAATTAATGTTGCTGTATTGTACTGGAACAAATGACAACAAACTATAATTTAATGGATTAAATTAAGAAAAAAATTGTGGTGGAAAAATCCTTCAAGATTGATCAAAAACCTATAAGATCCAATAGGATTACTTTTGATTTCCAGTAGGACAAAAAATAGTCCAATAGGATTCTGATAGAGGTGACACAAAATCCTATAGGATTTTTCTTGACGAGGGCAAGTTTCTACACACTGTACTACCACTACTGAAAACAAGCTAAAAATGCAGGGTTCTGACAAATGCTCAGTGCTATTATCGAGAAAACTTCAAATATGAACTGAAGATGTCAGCTGAAAAAGAAAACAGAAGGTCAGATCTGTTCATCCAAGTAACAAGGGAAACAGCTACTTGTTTTTCTCAGACGGTTGAGATTCAGCGCATGACGGTCACAGAATACATTACATTGTCATAGCAGATGCTTTAATCCAGCAAATTCCTTTGTATTAAATTATGCCTTAAAGGGATACTTCGGGAATTTGGCAATGATGCACCTTTATCTACTTCTCCAGTATGAAGGAAATAAGTTAGAGGTAGTTTCATGAGCCAATGCTAACTAGCATTAGCGCAATGACTGGAAGTCTATGGGTATCTGCTAGCATGTTAGGCATTGTGCTAACGCTAGTTAGCATTGGTTCGCAAAACTACCTCTAACTTCCTTCATACTGGACACCGAGACATACAAATGGTATCCACAAGTTCATCCGACTCCAGGGAAGTAGATAAATGGCCTCATCGTTAAAATCCCGAAGTATCTCTTAAAGAGACCAGTTGATCAGTTACCAGTATAGATTATTATTCTGTCTGGAAAGTAGCGGTAGTAAAGAGACCAGTTGATCAGTTACCAGTACAGATCGTTATTCTGTCTGGAAAGTAGCGGTAGTAAAGAGAGATCTGAAGCACTCTTCAAATCTAATAGTCTCCTCAATCAATTCTTCAAAGCACTTATTATCTGTTGGCCCTATATTGCCACAATAGGGATCATTCATTAAGGAGAGAACTGGTTCAGTCTAATTGAACCTAATGAATTGTTCTCCCATTTTGGAATGGCTGCATCCACATTGTCTTCCTTAGAGGAATTCACTTGTTTCCTTCCTTTTGCATTGCATCATTGTCATGTCTGTTTAAGCTATGAGGTTAAAAGGAGCATGTAATGCAATTACTTCTAATCTAAAGTACCAAAGTCAAACCAGAGAGAGAAATGGAAGGGCAACAGAGAGATAGAGTAGTTTGTTGTTTTGTATTCACACAGAGAAAAGTTGACTTACTGGAAATAAGCTGGTCACAGGCAGCTACTTTGTCCCTCTATGGAGATGTCGCTTTACCTTCCTGAGACCTGGGTCACATTCAGCGGCGAGAAAAGTGAAACATTTTGAAACAGGGAGATACAACACCTGAACTTGTTGTTTTTGTTCAACATTGCAAATCAATTTGCTCAGGTACCCTAGTACTGAAGATCACTGTGGGTTGCATTCAGTGGGAACAAGCTCCCTTTAGTTGGTTTATTAAAATCAAACTTCCTCAAAATAATGACTGATAAAGGTTTCATAAGGAAACAGAACTGCAGAATAAACATTGAACAAAGGTCAGATTGGAGTGTTTGTCCTGGCTTCCAGTCAAAGGCAGCAACGTGTCCTTTACACAGCAACCTGGAAGCTCAACATGTCATGCATAAAGCAAGTTGTTATATCACTGTGTAAATTGATTCCATTCCAGATAATACATTTAAATCTAGGCTGTTTGAGTTGGCTCTTTGACTCAGGCAACTTCTGAATGAAAAAGAACCAGTCACTAGTCAACAAGGTATATGAGTAATAGAAGTGTCACACCACCCATTGTCCCTTGACTCTCCATCACAGCCAAGCCAAGCCGGCAACACCCAGTTTTAACTAAATGTTAGAATTTACTTTTCGTAGCAGGGTAGGAGAGCTTTCTGGCTAACACCTAACTCAGAGTCTGAAATGGCTCTTTGATGTTGTAGGCACAATTGTCCATAATGAAGGGGGCTGTGCTCTTACTGGTTGGCTTTCTCACTCAAACACCCACACACACGCAGAGCCCCCGAGCGCTACCCAGGTCCATTACAACAGTTGGCTTTCTCACTCAAACACCCACACACACGCAGAGCCCCCGAGCGCTACCCAGGTCCATTACAACAGTTGGCTTTCTCACTCAAACACCCACACACACGCAGAGCCCCCGAGCGCTACCCAGGTCCATTACAACGGTTGGCTTTCTCACTCAAACACCCACACACACACAGAGCCCCCGAGCGCTACCCAGGTCCATTACAACAGTTGGCTTTCTCACTCAAACACCCACACACACGCAGAGCCCCCGAGCGCTACCCAGGTCCATTACAACGGTTGGCTTTCTCACTCAAACACCCACACACACGCAGAGCCCCCGAGCGCTACCCAGGTCCATTACAACGGTTGGCTTTCTCACTCAAACACCCACACACACGCAGAGCCCCCGAGCGCTACCCAGGTCCATTACAACGGTTGGCTTTCTCACTCAAACACCCACACCCACGCAGAGCCCCCGAGCGCTACCCAGGTCCATTACAACGGTTGGCTTTCTCACTCAAACACCCACACACACGCAGAGCCCCCGAGCGCTACCCAGGTCCATTACAACAGTTGGCTTTCTCACTCAAACACCCACACACACGCAGAGCCCCCGAGCGCTACCCAGGTCCATTACAACAGTTGGCTTTCTCACTCAAACACCCACACACACGCAGAGCCCCCGAGCGCTACCCAGGTCCATTACAACAGTTGGCTTTCTCACTCAAACACCCACACACACGCAGAGCCCCCGAGCGCTACCCAGGTCCATTACAACGGTTGGCTTTCTCACTCAAACACCCACACACACGCAGAGCCCCCGAGCGCTACCCAGGTCCATTACAACAGTTGGCTTTCTCACTCAAACACCCACACACACGCAGAGCCCCCGAGCGCTACCCAGGTCCATTACAACGGTTGGCTTTCTCACTCAAACACGCAGAGCCCCCGAGCGCTACCCAGGTCCATTACAACGGTTGGCTTTCTCACTCAAACACCCACACACACGCAGAGCCCCCGAGCGCTACCCAGGTCCATTACAACAGTTGGCTTTCTCACTCAAACACGCAGAGCCCCCGAGCGCTACCCAGGTCCATTACAACGGTTGGCTTTCTCACTCAAACACCCACACACACGCAGAGCCCCCGAGCGCTACCCAGGTCCATTACAACGGTTGGCTTTCTCACTCAAACACCCACACACACGCAGAGCCCCCGAGCGCTACCCAGGTCCATTACAACGGTTGGCTTTCTCACTCAAACACGCAGAGCCCCCGAGCGCTACCCAGGTCCATTACAACGGTTGGCTTTCTCACTCAAACACCCACACACACGCAGAGCCCCCGAGCGCTACCCAGGTCCATTACAACAGTTGGCTTTCTCACTCAAACACGCAGAGCCCCCGAGCGCTACCCAGGTCCATTACAACGGTTGGCTTTCTCACTCAAACACCCACACACACGCAGAGCCCCCGAGCGCTACCCAGGTCCATTACAACGGTTGGCTTTCTCACTCAAACACCCACACACACGCAGAGCCCCCGAGCGCTACCCAGGTCCATTACAACAGTTGGCTTTCTCACTCAAACACGCAGAGCCCCCGAGCGCTACCCAGGTCCATTACAACGGTTGGCTTTCTCACTCAAACACCCACACACACGCAGAGCCCCCGAGCGCTACCCAGGTCCATTACAACGGTTGGCTTTCTCACTCAAACACCCACACACACGCAGAGCCCCCGAGCGCTACCCAGGTCCATTACAACGGTTGGCTTTCTCACTCAAACACGCAGAGCCCCCGAGCGCTACCCAGGTCCATTACAACGGTTGGCTTTCTCACTCAAACACGCAGAGCCCCCGAGCGCTACCCAGGTCCATTACAACGGTTGGCTTTCTCACTCAAACACCCACACACACGCAGAGCCCCCGAGCGCTACCCAGGTCCATTACAACGGTTGGCTTTCTCACTCAAACACGCAGAGCCCCCGAGCGCTACCCAGGTCCATTACAACGGTTGGCTTTCTCACTCAAACACGCAGAGCCCCCGAGCGCTACCCAGGCCCATTACAATGGTTGGATTTTGAAATCCAAACAATGAGAGGTCTCAACCTCTGAGGGAGAAAAATACATTTAAGAGAACCAATCAACCCCATCTCACAATTTCTGAGTGAATATTGCTATAACAAACGGCCTCCTTTCCAGACCAGTGTGGTCACAGCTCTCCTTGTGCTGAGTAATGTGGGTCGCATCAGCCGGGCTAGAAAGTAGGCAACAGGATGGGAAAATTAACGTAGCAGGTTAGGAGAATTATGTTAAGGCTAGGAAAAGAGTTATGGTTACATAAAATGAAAAAATATATATATATATGTGCAGTAGCAGTCAAAAGTTTGTACACACCTACTCATTCAAGGGTTTTTCTTTGTTTTTACTATTTTCTACATTGTAGAATAATAAGGAAGACATCAAAACTATGAAATAACACATATGGAGTCATGTAGTAAGCAAGAAAGTGTTAAACAAATCAAAATATATTTTATATTTGAGATTCTTCAAAGTAGCCACTCTTTGCCTTGATGACAGCTTTGCACACTCTTGGCATTCTCTCAACCAGCTTCACCTGGAATGGTTTTCCAACAGTCTTGAAGGAGTTCCCACATATGCTGAGCACTTGTTGGCTGCTTTTCCTGATTCACGCAGTCTCCTCTGAACAGTTGATGTTGAGATGTGTCTGTTACTTTTCTGTATTTATTTTGTCTACATTTATTTGGGCTGCAATTTTTGAGGCTGGTTTGATTTGATTTGGATCTCTTTTAGTCCTCTTTTAGTCCTCTTAAGTCTAATGAACTTATCCTCTGCTGCAGAAGTAACTCTGGGTCTTCCTTTCCTGTGGCGGTCCTCATGAGAGCCAGTTTCATCATTGCTCTTGATGGTTTTTGCAACTGCACTTGAAGAAACTTTCAAAGTTCTTGACATTTTCCGGATTGACTGACCTTCATGCCTTAAAGTAATGATGGGCTGTCGTTTCTCTTTGCTTATTTGAGCTGTTCTTGCCATAATATGGACTTGGTCTTTTACCAAATAAGGGTATCTTCTGCATAACACCCCTACCTTGTCATAACACAACTGATTGGCTTAAACACATTAATTCCACAAATGAACTTTTAACAAATCAAATTACATTTCATTTTACTTGTCACATACACGTGTTTAGCAGATGTTATTGCATGTGTAGGGAAACGCTTGTGTTTCTAGCTCTAACAGTGCAGTAATATCTAACAGTAATATCTAACAATTTCACAACAAAACACACAATTCTAAAGTAAAGGAATGGAAATAAGAATATATAAATATTGGGTGAGCAATGTCAGAGTGGCATAGACTTAGATACAGTAGAATAGGATAGAATACAGTATATACATATGAGATGAGTAATGCAAAATATGTAAACAATATTTAAGTGTCTAGTGTTCCATTATTAAAGTGGCCAGTGATTCCAAGCGTATATATAATGTACTAGTGATGTCTATTTAACAGAATTGAACAGTCTGATGGTCTTGAGATAGAAGGTGTTTTTCAGTCTCTCATCCCAGCTTTGATGCACCTGTACTGACCTTGCCTTCTGGATGATAACGAGGTAAAAAAAGGCAGTGGCTTGGGTGGTTGTTGTCCTAGATGATCTTTTTGACCTTCCTGTGACATCGGGTGCTGTAGGTGTCTTGGAGGGCAGGTAGTTTGCGTTGGGCAGACCGCACCACCCTCTGGAGAGCCCTGCGGTTGTGGGCGGTGCAGTTGCCGTACCAGGTGGTGACACAGTCCGACAGGATGCTCACAATTGTGCATCTGTAGAAGTTTGCACTGTTGCGCTTTCTTCACCACACTATATGTGTGAGTGGACCATTTCAGTTTGTGGCGCCCCAGTGTTGATTATCAGCGAAGTGGAGGTGTTTTTTACTAACTTCACCACCTGGGGGCAGCCCGTCAGGAAGTCCAGGACCCAGTTGCACATGTCGGGGTTCAGACCCAGGGCCTCAAGCTTAATGATGAGCTTGAAGGGTACTATGGTGTTGAATGCTGAGCTATAGTCAATGAACATCATTCTTACATAGGTATTCCTCTTGTCCAGATGGGATAGGGCAGTGTGCAGTGCCGTGGTGATTGCATCGTCTGTGGATCTATTGGGCCGGTAAGCAAATTGAAGTGGGTCTAGGGTGTCAGGTAAGGTAGAGGTAATATCATCCTTAACTAGTCTCTCAAAGCAATTCATGATGACAGAAGTGAGTGCTACAGGGCAAAAGTTATTTAGTTCAGTTACCTTTTCTTTCTTGGGTACAGGAACAATGGTGGACATCTTGAAGCATGTGGGGACAGCAGACTGGGATAGGGAGAGATTGAATATATCCGTAAACACTCCAGCCAGCTGGTGTGCACATGCTCTGAGGAGGTGGCTAGGGATGTCGTCTGCGAGGGTTAACACGTTTAAACGTCTTACTCACGTTGACCAAGGAGAACGAGAGCCCACAGTCCTTCATAGCGGGCCGCATTGGTGGCACTGTGTTATTCTCTAAGCGGGCGAAGAAGGTGCACTGTGTATCCTCAAAGCGGGCGAAGAAGGTGTTTAGCTTGTTCGGAAGCAAGACATCGGTGTTCGTGACTTGGCTGGTTTTCCCTTTGTAGTCCGTGATTGTCTGTAGACCCTGCCACATACTGTACGTCTCGTGTCTGAGCCGTTAAATTGCGACTCCACTTTGTCTCTATACTGATGCTTTGCCTGTTTGATTGTCTTATGGAGGGAATAACTACACTGCTTGTATTCGGCCATATTCCCAGTCACCTTGCCATGGTTAAATGCGATGGTTTGCACATTCAGTTTTGCACGAATGCTGCCATTGATCCACAGTTTCTGATTAGGGTAGGTTTTAATAGTCACAGTGGGTACAACATCTCCTATACACTTCCTGATAAACTCAGTCACCGTATCAGTATATACTTCGATATTATTCTCGGAGGCTAACCAGAACATATCCCAGTCTGCATGATCAAAACAATCTTGAAGTGTGGATTCCGATTGGTCAGACCAGCGTTGAAAAGTCCTTAGCACGGGTACTTCCTGTTTGAGTTTCTGACTATAGGAAGGGAGGAGCAAAATGGAGTCGTGATCAGATTTGCCGAAAGGAGGGCAGGGGAGGGCCTTGTAGGCATCCCGGAAGTTGGAGTAGCAGTGGTCGAGTGTTTTAGCAGCGCAAGTACTACAGTCAATATGTTGATAGAATTTCGACATTCTTTTGCTCTAATTTACTTTTTTTAAATCCCCAGCTACAGTAAATGCGGCCTCAGGATATGTGGTTTGCATAAAGTCCAGTGAAATTCTTTGAGGGCTGTCGTGGTATCGGCTTGAGGGGGGATATATACGGCTGTAACTATTTCCGAAGATAATTATCTTGGGAGGTTATACGGTTGGCATTCGATTGTGAGGTATTCTAGGTCGGGTTAAAAAAAGGACTTGAGTTCCTGTATGTTAGCACTATCACACCATGAGTCGTTAATCATGAAACATACACCCCCGCCCTTCTTCTTCCCGGAGAGATATTTATTCCTGCCTGCGCGATGAACTGAGAACCCATCTGGCTGGACTTCTTCAGACAGTATATCCCGAGAGAGCCATGTTTCTGTGAAACAGAGTATATTACAATCCCTGATGTCTCTCTGGAAAGAAATCCTTGCCCTGAGCTCGTAAACTTTATTTTCCAGAGACTGGACATTAGCAAGTAATATACTCAGAAGCAGTGGGTGGTTTGCGCACCTCCTACCAACAAAGCATCCAATTCAGGAGAGTCGTATTCCTGGTCGTAATGCTGGTAGTGCTGGTGAGTTACTGTCGCTCTGATATCCAATAGTTCATCTCGGCTGTATGTAATAATACACAAAAAAATCTGGGCTAATAATGTAAGAAATAACACATAAAAAAAACAAAATAGTGCCAAGTTTCCTAAGAGCTAGAAGCACGGCAGCCCTCTCTGTCGGCGCCAGTTAACTTCTCTAGGGTAGGGGGCAGCATTCGGAATTTTGGATGAAATGCATGCCCAAATTAAACGGCCTGTTTCTTGGGCCCAGAAGATATGATATGCATATAACTGGTAGATTTGGATAGAAAACCCTCTAAAGTTTCCAAAACTGTTAAAATAGTGTCTGTGAGTTTAAAATAACTGATTTGGCAGGCGAAAACCTGAGAAAAATCCATTCAGGAAGTAGTTTTTTTTTTGGTTTGTAGTTTTCTATTCAATGCCATTACAGTATCCCTTGACTTAGGACTCAACTTGCAGTTTCTATGCCTTCCACTAGATGTCAACAGTCTTTAGAATGTGTTTCAGTCTTGTATTCCGAAAAATGAGGAAGTAAGAGCAGTCTGAATGAGTGGACCCTAAAGTTTCACGGAGCTTTTTCCCGCGCAAGACCGAGAGAGTGCGTTTCTTGTTTACATTTTATATTGACGACGTTATTGTCCGGTTGAAATAGTATCGATTATTTAGGCTAAAAACAACCTGAGGTTTGAATATAAACATCGTTTGACATGTTTCTATGAACTACGGATACAATTTGGATTTTTTTGTCTTCCTGTTTTGACTGCGTTTCAGCCTGTGGATTACTGAAGAAAACGCGCAAACAAAACTGAGGTTTTTGGGTATAAAGAGACTTTATCGAACAAGAGGAACATTTATTGAGTAAATGAATGTCTGCTGAGTGCAACCATATGAATATCATCAAAGGTAGGGGATTAATTTTATCTCTATTTCTAAATTGTGTAACTGTTCTATCTGGCTGGCTACTGTTTGTAATGATTTGTCTTGTGGGCTATGTTCTCATAATTGTAATGTATGCTTTCGCCGTAAAGCATTTTTTAAATCTGACACCGTGGTTGGATTCACAAGAAGTTAATCTTTAAACCTATGTAAAATATGTTTTGTTTTCTGAATTTTTATAATGAGTATTTCTGTATTTGAATTTGGCGCCCAGCAGTTTCACTGGCTGTTGAAGTGGTGGGACGCAACCGTCTCACGTGCCCAAGAGAAGTTAACACCTGTTAATTGAAATGCATTCCTGTTAATTGAAATGCATTCCAGGTGACTACCTCATGAAGATGGTTGAGAGAATGCCAAGAGTGTACAAAGCTGTCATCAAGGCAAAGGGTGGCTATTTGAAATAAAATAAATAAAATATATTTGATTTGTTTAACACTTTTTTGGTTACTACATGATCCCATATGTGTTATTTCATAGTTTTGATGTCTTTACTATTATTCTACAATTAAGAAAATAATAAAAATACAGAAAAACCCTGGAATGAGTAGTTGTGTCCAAAATGTTGACTGGTACTGTATATAAATAAATATAACATGTATTTTATATATTTAAAGACACAAGTTTTAAGTATCCCATCTAGCCATGAACGCAACACCCCCCGCAAGCCTGCCTTGGCAGCGGTGACGTCACTAGGTCGAGTGAATTGAGGTGGAGGCAGCTACGTGAAAGGAATTGTTTTGAGAAACCAAAGAAAGTACGTGAATTAATTTTGTTGCGCTTTTGCTTACGACTCGACTGGTTTGTGGAAACGGTTTATTTTCGTTCTTGTTCGAGTGTGTGTGCTTCGTCAGTCCCCGGTGCCTGTTCTCGTTGGAGTGAACACAAAGGTAAGGAAAAAATTAACTGAGCGTAAAGTTGGTGTGGTCGCCCCGGGTGATGTTTGTGGCGAGAACTATAGCCCATAGTCGCTGTATTTTCTTTTCACAAATGTAGCATTGCGAACCATGACAAGTCAGTGGTTATAAACATTATACACAGAAGCCTATTTAGCGTTTGGTACAAGGCCTAGACGTGGACAATATTCATGAACCATTTTGTCAGAACACTAAACTAAACGTCACTTTCTGATTCTTTCTTTCGGTCACTGTGTCGTCGTGTCCACACACTGGCGGTACAGTTGTTAGGCTATATGTGCGTTTTTACAGGATTGTTTAAATATGGTTAACGGGAATGCTTTTTTTTGTAATTTTACATGAAATAATGCACTTATTCTTAGAAGTAGGCTAGAATATGCTAGTAGAGTATATCGTGTAAATTAACATTCGACTCATTCATTTGTATCTCTTGTGCTTCAACTGTTTGAAACCAAGTTTTGTCCGGTTTGTACTGTAGGCGGTTTTCTTTTAAGAGTTCCTCTTACTTTCAGTTTTGTCTATTTGTGGTTTTCAGGTTTCATCAATTGGAGAACTGCTAAATGCTATCCCGTAGCCAATAACCTTTTCCCACAATTGGTCTACAATCCAATCAAAACCTAGATTCCCGCACACATCTCATATTCGTTGGTATGAGCATTTTGCTTCAACAGCTTCGCTTAGACAATTCAACAATCTTCGTAGCAAACCTTTATCACACATTGAGGAAAATTATATTTTGTTGCCAGAAAAAAAGGAGCTTCACATTGTAGGCTACGAGAGCCGACAGGGATTACATACAGTAGTAACCTGTTTTGCAGTCTGGAAGAATGGTTAATGAACTTCTTTCGAACACAGTCCAGACAAAAGAGCAATGACAGAAACAACTAAAGAAATATAATTTATAATCCACCACTCTTTTGTCTACTAGGCTACTGTTTAGAGACCATCATTTAGCCCAAGGCTGACATCTATGCAAATGAAGGCACTCACACCACCACCCCACAGCACCCTTATGTTATTCCATCAGGCTTTCAGAGGTGTGAAGTGGTTCCATCGAGAGATACTGTACTTTACAGTCAGGCATTAATCCCATTTTTTACCGGTGCTGCAAATGTCACAAATGCCAGAACTAACACATTTATCTCCGTGCTGTGGACAGTAATATGAAAAACGTTCCACTGATTAACAGACTCATAAGGACATTTAGCTTATCAGCTTTCTTGTCCTTATCAGATCAGTTTTATGTGACGCGGATGAAGGTTCTGTATCTGGGACAGTCAGCGGGACAGGTGTAGTTTTGGGCCGCACCTAGCAGATACACCCCTTTGAGAGGTAGGTCACCATGGCAACCCCGTTTTTACGGGACATGGTTGGCTGCCGTTGTTGCAATGACAGGTATGTAAATGCAGGTTCTGGCATTCTCTGTAGGCTTGTTAAAGGTCCAATGCAGCTGTTTTTACCTCAATATCAAATAATTTCTGGGTAACAATTATGTACCTTACTGTCATTGATTTCAAATAAAATGCACTGGGAGAAAAGGGTCAATATCAGGTGATAGCTATATTTATCCGGATACGCATGTCCTTCATTTCATATGGACCTTGGATATTCTCCGTAATGGGACAGTTTCTACATGCATCCAATCCGGACCTTAGAAATTTCCCTGCTACCTTATGAGTCCGGGAGATATCTGGGATGAGCTCTCTCCAAGACATGCCCCTGATGCGTGTGCACCCACTTACATATTGGTAGAATATTTTGATATCGCAAAAGGGTATGTGTCAACATGCTGACATATCTAAGCCTTTATACTTAGGCATGAACGAATCCACTTTCAGAAATGTATAATATCTGTAGTCATTATCTGATCATTCATGGATCCATATATAACATTTTTAACTGATTTCAATAGATATCCTTACATGATCTTCAAATGTCTGCTCAAATAGACTAAATCTGACTCATGATCAGTGTCCAGCCTCCCAATTATTTAACCTTTTATTTAACCTTTTATTTAACCTGGAAAAGCCCACTGAGACCCAGAGTCTCTCTTTCAAGGGAGACCTGGCCAAGAAGGCAGAAACAATCAATACATTACATCATTAAAACATACAACACAACATGATCCAGCCTAAAAAAGCATTTACACTCCTCTGTAAGTCTATCAATATTTGTAATTCATTCAGTGGCACTAACATATCTAGATGAAGCATAGATTGTAGACTATTCCATGCCTCTGATGCACAAGAAGAGAAAGGTAGTCTTGCCTAATACTGTGAATGTCCTGGGGACTTTAAGTAGCAACCACCTAGCAGACCGGGTATGGTAACTGCTGGTGGTGAAGGAGACCAGACTACAGAGGTAGAGAGAGAGTTTACCCGAAGGGCTTTGTAGATGAACACATACAAATGTATCTTTCTGCGCATAAAGTGAGGTCCAATCAACCATTCGGTACAAGGTGCAATGCTGGGTGAGTGACTTGGCATTTGTAATAAAGTGCAAGGATGCATGATAAACAGAGTCCAGTCTCTGTAAGACGGAGGAGGTTGCATGCATATACAACAAGTCACCATAATCAATTACAGAGAGAAAAGTGGCCTGAACAAGCTTCTTTCTAGCCATAAGCGGGAAGCAAGCCTTATTACGAAAATAAAAATCCAATTTCAATTTAAGCTTTGTCTCAAGATTATCCACATGAACTTTAAAGGACAACTTGTCATCCAACCAAATACCTAGGTATTTGTAGGATAACACTTTTTCAATGGATAAGCCACCATATGTGACAATGCTAACCTTCTCTGGCAGAGTTCTAGCTCTGGTAAAGGTCATGCATTTAGACCATAAAGCGAGGCCTGCAGTGACTGAAAAGCAGTCTGGATCTCTTCAACAGCCTGAACCAGAGAAGGAGCACATTAATATATGACTGTATCATCTGCATATAGATGGAACTTTGCTGGTTGCATCCCATTTCCCAAATCATTAATAAAAATTGTGAACACAGGAGCTAAAATGGAACCCTGGGGCACACCTCTATTAATCTCTAGAAAGCTAGACTTGTGATTGTCAGTATATACACATTGTGTTCTGTCAGAAAGATGGTTTCTAAACCAATTTACTGCCCCTTCACTGAGACCAATGTTTCTGAGTCTAGCTAGCAACAATTAATGGTCAACTGAATCAAAGACCTTTGATAAATCCACAAACAGAGCAGCACAATGGTGCTTTTTATCAAGTGCATTAATGATGTAATTTGCCGCTGCAGTTGTGGTGCTGTGCCTCGACCTAAAGCCAGACTGAACCCCGCTCAGTGTGTTCTTTTCAATTAACTTTTTTAACTGTGAGTTCACTAGGGATTCATAGACTTTGGCCAGGATAGGGAGTTTGGAGATAGGACAATAGTTATTAGCATCCAAGGGATCTCCACCCTTTAGCAGTGGGAGGACATAAGCTGATTTCCAAATGCTGGGTATGGAATTGGTTGAGATTCAAGTTGAAAATGTGAGCCACAGGTTCAGTAATAATACCAGCTGCTATCTTTAAGAGGTAGGGATCCAGGTTGTCTGGACCTGTAGACTTTTTAATGTCTATTGCCTTTTAGTGCTTTATAGACCTCAGTATAAGAAACAGGCTCAAGGTTAACATGGTTCACATGAGGGACTATATCATAGTTGACCAACAGAGCTTGCATTAGAGTCCTGGGCCCCACCATTATCAAAAACTGAACCAGCAGGTATGAAGTGCTTGTTAAAACCCCCTACAATATTGGCTTTATCCTTCACTTCATTAGAATCCATCATTAAATGGTCAGGAAGGCCAGAGGATACATTATAACCTGACACTGATTGGATTAGCTTCCAGAACTTGGTAGGGTTGTTTAGGTTCTGTGACTGCATTTAAATAGTAATCTGATTTGAACTTCCTGATCAATCCTGTGCATTTGTTTCTTAGCGCTCTGAAGGAGGCCCAGTCAACAGGAGCATTTGTATGTCTAACTTGAGCTCAAGAGATATTTCTTTCTAATTCATTCTGCCAAGTTATCTGAAAACCAGGGATTGTCTGGTCTGTGCGGTGCAGACACTAGAGAAGAAAACACATGATCGAGAGGAATAGGAAGCAGTTGCTTCGCAAGCCTGATAATACATGATCTAAGTGATTTATATTTGTTATTAAGCAGTCACAGAAGTATGCCTTATTTATTTTGAAATACAAAAATAGTGGTTTTGTCAGACAGCATAGGCAGCAGCTCTGTAGAGATGAGGCGATGACTCTGTAGAGATGAGGCGATGACTCTGTAGAGATGAGGCGATGACTCTGTAGAGATGAGGCGATGACTCTGTAGAGATGAGGCGATGACTCTGTAGAGATGAGGCGATGACTCTGTAGAGATGAGGCGATGACTCTGTAGAGATGAGGCGATGACTCTGTAGAGATGAGGCGATGACTCTGTAGAGATGAGGCGATGACTCTGTAGAGATGAGGCGATGACTCTGTAGAGATGAGGCGATGACTCTGTAGAGATGAGGCGATGACTCTGTAGAGATGAGGCGATGACTTGGAATGAAATAAAGATATCAGCAATGTGAATAACTGATGGTTAATTAGTCATAAGCGGTAATAGTCACTATCATCATATGACTTTTATTCAGTGTTACAGCATTCAACCCAAACAATGCATAGTGCATTTAATGTAAACAAATATATATATTTTTTTAATAATCGGACCGAAACAACAGAACTGACCTCAAAAAGCACTAATCGTTCAGCACTATTTAGTGCTGATAGTAGAAATCCGTAGTCTGTTAGCTAGAGCGAAAATGTAGCCTATCCCAGAATGGTTTTTCTATGGCTGACTCAACCGTCCAAGAAAGGTTGATGCAACGGTCTTAAACTCAATCACATCAGGTCTGATTTAAAGTCTGTCCAGTCACTTGGAAACTAAAGACATGTCATCTATGCATAGCCACTTTAACTCTACCTAAATGTACATTAGAGTTCGACCGATTTATGATTTTTCAATACCGATTATTGGTGGACCAAAAAAAGCCGATGCCGATTTTAAAATAATAATAATACATTTTTATTATTAAAAAAAATATATATATTTATTTTTTATATAAAAAAAGATATATACATTAAAAAAAATATGTATGTGTGTAATAATGACAATTACAACAATACTGAATGAACAATGAACACTTATTTTAACTTAATACATAAATAAAATCAATTTAGTCTCAAATAAATTATGAAACATGTGCAATTTGGTTTAAATAATGCATAAACAGTTTGAGAAGAAATAAAAGTGCAGTATTGTGCCATGTAAAAAAGATGACGTTTAAGTTCCTTGCTCAGAACATGAGAACATATGAAAGCTGGTGGTTCCTTTTAACATGAGTCTTCAATATTCCCAGTTAAGAAGTTTTAGGTTGTCGCTATAGGCATTATGACGTGTCGACTATTTCTCTCTATACCATTTGTATTTCATATACCTTTTGACTATTGGATGTTTTTATAGGCACTTTGGTATTGCCAGCCTAATCTCGGGAGTTGATAGGCTTGAACTCATAAACAGCGCTGTGTCTCAAGCATTGCTAAGAGCTGCTGGCAAACGCAGTAAAGTGCTGTTTGAATTAATGCTTACGATCCTGCTGCTGCCTACCACCACTCAGTCAGTCTGCTCTATCAAATCATAGACTTAATTGTAAAATAATAAACACACAGAAATACGAGCCTTTGGTCATTTATAATGGTAAAATCCGGAAACTATATTTTCGAAAACAAAATGTTTATTCCTTCAGTGAAATAAGGAACCGTTACGTATTTTACCCCCCTGTATATATTGTTACTTGCTACTGTTATCTCTTATTCTTATCCATATTTTTTAAAACTGCACTGTTGGTTAGGGGAGCGTAAGTAAGCATTTCACTGTAAGGTGCATGTGACCTAATAAAATTTGATTTGATTTTAAACCTGCTTTGTAATATCACACCAACTATGGGACGGTGTTCTGTCTTAAATAGCTGTAGGACTAAATGCTCTGGCTATGTCTGTGACATAGGCTACCACCATCCTACTCTTCCCTAAGATAGAATTAGTTGTGTACACACTTCAGTACCAATCTCCTTCAGTACCAGTCTCTGATTTTAAACAAAAGAGCTGTATGGAGCTCCAGGGTAAATCCATTCGCTGTTTGTTTGTAGACCGGGTGTATTAACCACCGTGTGAGACAGTCAACTATTTGTCCATTGAAGACGCAGACTCTTTCAGGCGCCTACACGTCCCCAAACCTCTAGTGCAAGGGGTCTCAACTACTGGAATCTTGCATTTTTAACAACTGTATTTAAAAAAAAACATTTAGTCAATTTGGGGACTTGTTGGTAGGTACTTCTAAATGTAGGCAACATGCAATGGTGAGGAAACTCGTAGCATACGTTTTCTCAAGCATGAATACTTCTCCAGGTTCCGTGTTTGATCTCTTCTCAGTATTTCAGGTATAAATCTAACAGTTCCTCTCTCTTCATATCCGTGTTTCATATATCTCTACATAAGTTTCTCTGTCTTGATCTCAGTGTTTCAGATCTCTATATATTTCTCTCTCTCTCCATATCCATGTTTCAGATCTCTATATATTTCTCTCTCTCTCCATATCGGTGTTTCAGATATATCTAACAGTTTCTCTCTCCATATCAGTGTTTCAGATCTTTATATATGTTTCTCTCTTTCTCCATCTGTTTCAGATCTGTATATCTATAACAGTTTCTTGTTCTCTCTGTCTCTTTGGAACACTGACCTAAATAGACTTGAATGTCTCTCTAAAAAGGCTATAATTATAGTGTTCAAGACTTGGTGGAGCCTTGCAAGCCCATAGCCCATCCCTTGATATTTAGTGGTTTCTCATTCCACTCAAACATATTGTTTTATCATATGTTATACGTTTGACAATTTTCTGACTGGCCATCTGTAGAAATAGGAAATAGAACATGTGTAATCATCCACATTTATAGCTAGGCTACACAATAAATTGTGACTTCCACTGTGACGTGTAAAGCTGACCCAGAATCACCAAGACGTCATCATTCCTCATCTGTTTTGCTTGTTAGAGAAAAGAAGCCATGTTGTAAAACCACCCATTCACAACACCACTGATTTGGTAGCACAGTAGCTGGTCCTAAACCACAACACCACTGATTTGGTAGCACAGTAGCTGGTCCTAAACCACAACACCACTGATTTGGTAGCACAGTAGCTGGTCCTAAACTCTCTGATCTTTCTCCTACTGCAAAATGTTCATCTGCCCAATAGAGGACTAGATGGATACAGACCCAGATGGTTGGAGATGTATTATGTAATGAGGGATGGGAGGTCCAAAGGTTAGCTCATTGTTATTCTCCCTCTAATCATGTTGTAATCGGGAACAGGGCAGCCGTTAATCGTGGCAGCAGTTACAGGGTAAATCCATTTGAATTCAATCACTTTTTGACGGCACCCCTTTTCGATTTGAACAAAACCTTCCATACGTATTTGCCTGTTGTAGAAGTGCTCAAAGTGACTTTTTTTGGACCTGAATACCAAAACATTCAATAGATAAATGTGCTCAAAGGGGACCTATTTAGCATAACCCACCATACCATGAGACTTTCATGTCTTCATCACTGGAAATTATAAACAGTTGAGATTGATATAATTTTAAAAGCGTACAAACAGGGTTGTCAAACAATAAAAAATAAAAGTTAATAGAAAAAAAAGAAACAAATTGTTTTATCTTAAACGTCAATGCATATGTTGTACCGTAGACACTATTTTACATCATCTGAGGTGTGACCGCCATTGGTTGAGACAACTTTGTCTTGAATACAGGGTGGGTGTCATGTTTTGGCTGGTAAGTGCTAAAATGGGAATAAAACGGACATTTAAAATGGTACCACAAAGATGGTTGGAGGTTCACACATCAGAGAATGTTGACTTGAATGCGAATCTGTTTTAAATGATACTGTCAATGCTCCGTAGGAAATCGTATCGATGAGAATAGACATGACATGTGTGTCTCTTTCTGTATGCCATATATATCTGCATACACACTGCAATCCTACTTATAACATAGTGAGAGCAAATGTTGAAGAGATGTATGTCATTATAGGCACACAGTACATGATCATCAGAAACGTCCCTTCCAGCTTGGCGCTCTTTAAGTTAAGAGTTATCCGACATGGACAGTCCAAGGAGACTTTGTCCTCTGACTGAACCTTCTATTTCTGCCCTCTCTCATCAGTGATTGTTTTACAGCCTTTTCTTTCTCCATTTTATTACACAGTGTACCAGCTCTCCCACTTTTCCTCACTCACTCTCTTTCTCCTTCTCACTCATTTTAAGCTGTTTATCTCACTTCTGTCTCAACGCTCCCACTCCGATCCTCCCTTCCCTCTCTCTCAGGTCCTCACTCCGCTTGCATCCAACAACTGAACCAACAGTCTGTCAGCTCAGCTCCAACGGACTTGTGTCACCACTGGGCACCCAGCCTAATCCTGTTCTGGGCTGCAGATACGGACAGAGAGGGGGACAGATAGAGGGGAGGGGGAGATTACACTAGTATGTCTCTTTCATGGCCCATCCACTCCCTGTCCACAAGCCCTGACCCCAGGCCCATATGGTTCCGTAAAGCCCTTAAAACAGGCCCTTTAAAATACCCAACTTTCCCCTGGATGCTGGGGGAGATGGAGGACGTGGGAAAGAGAAGGGAGTATGTTTCAGTGACTCCCATCCAATCAGTTAGCTCGGTTCATCAATGAAAACATGAAATACAGCTCCAGTGTATAGCTTTAGAGACACTCCACAGGGCTGGGACCAAGGGGGACTGGGACCAAGGGGGGCTGGGACCAGGGGGTAGGATTTCTGTTGGGACTATGAGTTCACACCACTGCCACTCTCCCTCTTTCTCCCCTTCCTCACCTCACCCTCTTCCCCCAGACAGACAAAAGAACCCTCAGAAGTGCTCGTTAAAGAGTAATTAAGGGTGGATGGCACTCCCACGCCATCTCCCAGTCTGCATGGCTGGCTTCAAATTACCCTGGTGAAAATTGGCACTTTGGGGCGAGGGGTGAAACCCAACACCCCCCTGAGTGAGAGAACGAGAGCGGTACAGACCTCAGTTCATGACCTCGTCTGAAACAAAAACACACATCTGACAGAAGCAGTTCGGTAATGTCACTGCATCAAGGTTTGGATTCCCTTAGCTTGCTATCTGGTCACTGGAAATACAGTGGGTGGTGGGATTCTCTGTGTGTGTGTTTGCCTGCTGCCCTAGGTGTAGCCTGTATGTGAGTTGAAAATTAAATCCAAAGGCATCATTTAATTCCCTACTACTTGTGCACTCTCGCTGACAACTCATTGACACTTCCGTTTTGTGAAAGTTGTCAAAGTTCCTGTCAACTTGGGGTACCAGTGTAACGCCCCCAGAGGCGGCAGGCGCAGCAGTCATATGTTAGTGCAAGATTAAAGCAGCCAGTCACAGAGAGCAGGCGTGTTGCCAGCAGTAGCATGAAGCCGTGATTCCCTCTCTGCCTCCTGGCTTCAGTCATGTTCAGATAACAACCCAGATCGCCAGGGTGTTCTGAGGAGAGGTTAAACCCTCATGGCGCTGGACTGCCATTGTGGAGAGAGGGGGATGGGAGAGAGAAGTAGGTTTGGGCGGTATCTAGATTGTCATACCGGGATATACGGTAATACCGGCTCTGAATACAAGGGGGGATTATTTTCAAACCCCAGTGAGTCTATGTAATCCGAAAGTTAGCAATGCTAACAAGCACATGTAAATCCCATATAGAATGCTAATGAGTGCATTGTGAACATTTTATACAGTTTCTGACCTAAACTATTTGCACAGACATACCAACTCATAAAGTTATACAAGTAAAAAAAATGCTACTCACAGTTTGCTGTACACACTAAACAAATATTAGACAGCAAGACTCTTGATCCAGGAGGGTCTTCTCTGATGTTACCAAGAGAAGATTGATTTTGGAAGAAGTTAGTCATCTAGCTATGTGGTTAACTAGCTACTTAATTAGCAAATCAAATGCACACTTGCAAAGCACAAAAACCTATGGCGTACTTCAGATGGCGTACTTCATTAGCATCAAATAGCCCCTGCGATATGCAACTTTTCAGGGAAGTTAGGAACCAATATACACAGGCAGTTAGAAAAGCAAAGGCTAGCTTTTTCAAACAGAAATTTTCATCCTGTAGCACAAACTACAAAAAGTTCTGGGACACTGTAAAGTCCATGGAGAATAAGAGCACCTCTTTCAGCTGCCCACTGCACTGAGGCTAGGAAACACTGTCACCACCGATAAATCCACAATAATAATTGACCATTTCAATAAGCATTTTTCTACGGCTGACCATGCTTTCCACCTGGCTACCCCTACCCCGGTTAACAGCCCTGCACCCCCCACAGCAACTTGCCCAAGCCTCCCCCATTTCTCCTTCACCCAAATCCATATAGCCAATGTTCTGAAAGAGCTGTAAAATCTGGACCCCTACAAATCAGCTGGGCTAGACAATCTGGACCCTCTCTTTCTAAAATGATCCGCCGCAATTGTTGCAACCCCTATTACCAGCCTGTTCAACCTTTCGTATCGTCTGAGATCCCTAAAGATGCCGCGGTCATCCCCCTCTTCAAAGGACAACATTTTTTGCCGGTATGGAGAGAGAGAATCAACTACTTCCCCATTACTGTGTAAGATGTGATCCTCTGTCCCCCTGTCCATGCATGGCTCCCATAGCCCTGATGGTGACACAGCTCTCAGGGTCGGAGGTTGCTGCTATATCGTAACCTATCCCTGATCTTTTCGCTGGTAAGACTGGTAGAACTACCCTATAGCACTAGGTTACAGTTTTAAAATAGTACTTTATAATATCAATAGAGCCCCTAGAGATTTCCACCAGTTAGGACTGTGCTTTTAACAGATTAGAATGTGTCTCTCAGGCCACTGAGAAGTTCTGACTGAACTACCCAATCACCCATCTCGGCATCGCTCTAGCTAGAGGAAACCTCGAGCTGTGATGTGCTATTTAACATCACCTGTCAATCAATTAATATAATATGCCTTCTGTGTGTGATTGTTCATCATCCGAGTTCATAGTGTGCCATTGATTAAAGCAGTTACTGATTTATCACGTATCACATTTCCTCTGGATTGGTCTCAATGGGTTAGTGTCAAAGAACCCCTTTTCACCCCTTCTCCCCTCCTATTAGTACGCACCAATAGCCTGACAAGCTGCAGTGTGCCGCAGTGTTAATTCACACACACACACACACACACACACTGGGGGTGCACTATGAAACTGTTTTATTTATTTATGAGATAGATGGCTTAAGAGTGACTGGGGTCCTAACGAGATTACCAGGGCCAAGCAAATACATGGCCACGCACAAGCAGATGCCCGTTGAATGTTGGTGTTTTGTGTGGAAGGAGTGACATCAGCATTCTGCCTGTTTGGGAAAATAGAAACACTTCTGTTGCGTAGCAATGGGTTGTTTTGGCTTCCATTTTCTAAAAGAACATCTATTATATTTGGTGTTGGTGTGTGACAATGTGTCATAGTTGGTAGTGTCAGGAGTTTTGTCTTGACCAAGAAAATGTCAGGCTCACACACACGCACAGCACACACTGGTTAATGCTGTGTCAGCCGGTCGTGACAGTGTGATTGTTAGTCTTGGGCCAGAGATGATCCTCTTCACACAGGCGGCTTCCGTTTCTCTCCTCTGATTGTGCGTCAACCTTACTTCCTGGGGCTGGGAGCATTGTCACGACGTCAGAGCAGGGCTTATATAACATGCACGCTTGGGCAAGGCAAGCAGGAGAGAAGTGACTCACCCCCAGCATATACCTGCAGCACACCAGGCCAAAGGCCATGGCAGCCACACTGACTATCTCTCTGTGTGTGTGTGTAGAGGGGGAGAGAGAGAGAAAAATAATACGCTGTCTTGTGGCATGCCAAAGACCAGCAGGTGGGTATGGTAGTGTAATGACGTAAACCCACTTTCTTCACTCCAAATAGTTCTCTCTTCACATTCTCTCTTTCTCCCTGTACTGTCACTTTGGTGCCATTGGGTTGCTCTTCATCAAAGAGAATAATTCAGCTATTCAGAGCAGCTGTGGAGGAGAGAAGAGCAGGAGGTACAAAGAGAAGGTTAAGCACATGCTGAAAGAGTCAACAGCACTTTACATTACTGGAGAAAGAAAAGGGGCAGAGTAAGAGAGAACAAGAGACAATTTTTACTTAACATTATGTAGTCTCTTATTTGCATATGTAGTTATTTGCATATGTAGTTATTTTGGTTAAGTTAGCATTGAGCAGTGATGTCTACTTCCTGAGACCTTGAAGTACAGGTGCCAGGACTCATGAATGCCTTGGCTTGTCAGACGTACAGAGATCGGCTCCGTTACACATGCTAATCTGAATTCCCTGAAGCCAGCCTGAGAGACACAGCCAAGAGAATCTCATCCACATGTTATGCTCTGGTTCTTGACTCCACACCTAATGATGCCCACGGTGACTGCACAACACCATGTCTGTGTAGGCAAAGCTCTTCTCTCTCCTCACTCTCACTCACAATATAGTTTATGTAGTAGAGAATAGGCATGCTTCTTTCCAGGGTAGCTCATTAAGAAAATACCATGCCTGCCTTCCATTGCCTTGGAGGGATTACACACATATGGTCATGCATGTATAATTACACATCTACATTAACAGAATTACATTAATGTACATGGGCAACGTTGTCCAATGTTTGAACCCATCATAGTACCAGCCCCAGAGACGTCTTCAACCCTCTCCTGTCATAGTACCAGCCCCAGAGACGTCTTCAACCCTCTCCTGTCATAGTACCAGTCCCAGAGACGTCTTCAACCCTCTCCTGTCATAGTACCAGTCCCAGAGACGTCTTCAACCCTCTCCTGTCATAGTACCAGTCCCAGAGACGTCTTCAACCCTCTCCTGTCATAGTACCAGCCCCAGAGACCCACTTAAAAAATTAATTTGATGTTACAGAAGTAGCAATACAAGGACATAACATCTATAGAAGAGACATGAATGCTTATAGGGGAGTTGTTGCTGTATCTATTCAGAGCCATATCCCTGTAATGCTTAGAGAATATCTTATTTCGAGTGTTATTGAAGTGTTGTGGTTGCAGGTTCACTTGGCACATCTAAAGCCTTTTCTTTTTGGGTGTTGCTATTGGCCACCAAGTGCTAACCGTCAGTATCTAAATAATGTACGAAATGCTTGACAGTGTATGTGACGTAAACAGAGGTCTACTTTCTTGGGGACCTGAATATTGACTGGTTTTCATCAAGCTGTGCACTCAAAAGGAAGCTTCTCACTGGAACCAGTGCCTTTAATCTGGATCAGGTTATTAATCAATTTACCAGCGTGTTTACAAACACTACAGGAATAAGATCATCCACATGTATACACATTTTTACTAATACTATAGAACTTGGTTCTAAAGCTGTATCTGTACCCATTGAATGCTGTGATCACTATAGTGGCTATATCCAGGAAAGCCAAAGTTCCGAAAGCCGGGCCTAAAATAGTATATAAGAGTTCATACAAAAGATTTTGCTGTGACTCCTATGTGGATGATAAAAATATTTGTTGGTCTGATGTGATTAATAAGGAGCATACAGATGCTATGAAATTGCTTCTTCCAATTATTGATAAACATGTACTTGTTCAACTGACTAAGCCTGACATTTTCTTGGTCAGGACAAACTCCTGACACTGTTCAACTGACTGTCGCCCCATAGCACCCACTTCTGTCAGCATGAAGTGCTTTGAGAGACTAGATAAAGGATCGTATCACCTCTACCTTACCGACCGCCCTAGACCCACTTCAATTTGCTTACCGCCACAATAGATCCACAGACGATGCCATCACACTGCCCTATCCCATCTGGACAAGAGGAATACCTATGTAAGAATTCTGTTCATTGACTATAGCTCAGCCTTCAACACCATAGTACCCTCCAAGCTCATCATTAAGCTGGGGCCCTGGGTCTAAACCCTGCCCTGTGCAACTGGGTCCTGGACTTCCTGATGGGCCACCCCCATGTGGTGGAGGTAGGAAACAACTACTCTTCGCTGGTCCTCAACACAGGGGCTCCACAAGGGTGCGTGCTCAGCCCTCTCCTATACTCCCTGTTCACCCATAACTGCGTGGCCATGCACGCCTCCAACTCAATCATCAAGTTTGCAGTTGACAGATGAGTAGCAGGCCTGATTAACAACAATTACGAGACAGCCTACAGGGAGGAGGTGAGGGCACTGGCGGAGTGGTGCCAGGAAAGTAACCCCTCTCTCATCGTCAATAAAACGTAGGAGCTGATTGTAGACTTCAGGAAACAGCAGAGGGGGCACACCTCTATCCACATGTACGGGACCACCGTGGAGAAGTTGGGAAGCTTCAAGTTCCTTGGCGTACACATCACTGACGATCTGAAATGGTCCATCCACGCAGACAGTGTGGTCTTCAACCTCAGGAAGCTGAAGAAATTTGGCTTGGCCCGCAAGACCCTCACAAACTTTTAGAGATGCACAATTGAGAGCATCCTGTCGGGCTCTATCACCACCTGCTACAGCAACTGCACTACTGTCTGGTACTGCAACGCCCGCAACCGCAGGGCTCTCCAGAGGGTGGTGCGGTCTGCCCAACGCATCAACGGGGGCACACTGCCTGCCCTCCAGGACACCTACAGCACCCAATGGGAGACTAGTCAGGATTGAGGCAAAGATGAACAGAGCAAAGTACAGATATTTTGATGAATACCTGCTCCGGAGCACTCAGGACCTCAGACTGGGGGTAAGGTTCACCTTCCAAAATTACAACGACCCTAAACAAACAGCCAAGACAATGCAGGAGTGGCTTCTGGACAAGCCTCAATGTCCTTGAGTGTCCCAGCCAGATCCCGGACTTGAACACGATCAAACAACTCTGGAAAGACCTGAAAATGTCTGTGCTCCCCATCCAACCTGACAGAGCTTGAGAGGATCTGCAGAGAAGAATGGGAGGAAACTCCCCAAATACAGGTGTGCCAAGCTCCATACCGTCATACCAAGAAAATGTTATGCTGTAATCGCTGCCAAAGGTGAAAAGTTCTGAGTAAAAGGTCTGAATACCTACAGTTGAAGTCGGAAGTTTACATACACTTAGGCTGGCGTCATTAAAACTCGTTTTTCAACCACTCCACAAATTTCTTGTTAACTTCTCTTGGGTAGGGGGCAGCATTTGGAATTTTGGATGAAAAGCATGCCCAAATTAAACTGCCAGCTACTCATCCCCAGAAGATAAGATATGCATATTATTAGTATAATTAGATTTGGATAGAAAACACTCTGAAGTTTCTAAAACTGTTTGAATCAATACTGAGTATAACAGATCTTATTTAGCAGGCGAAACCCAGAGGGCAAACCATTCAGATTCTTTTCTTTTTTTGAGGTCACTCTCTTTTCAATGATTTTTCATTGGGAAACCAGATTTCTAAGGGACCTTCTTGCAGTTCCTACCGCTTCCACTGGATGTCAACAGTCTTTAGAAATTGGTTGAGGTTATTCCTTTGTGTAATGAAGAAGTACGGCCATCTTGAAGGAGGGTCACTCGAAGTGTCCTGTTTGTTAGAAGCGCATGACCAGAAAGCTAGCTACAGTTGGTTTTAATCCTGTATTGAACACAGATCATCCCGTCGTTAATTTGATCGATTATTTACGTAAAAAAATACCTAAAGTTGTATTACAAAAGTAGTTTGAAATTTTTTGACAAAGTTTACAGGTAGCCTTTGAGATATTTTGCAGTCACGTTTCACAATTTGGAACCAGTGTTTTTCTGGATCAAACGTGCTAAATAAATGGACATTTTGGATATATATTGACGGAATTAATCGAACAGAAGGACCATATGTGATGTTTATGGGACATATTGGAGTGCCAACAACAGAAGCTCGTCAAAGGTAAGGCATGAATTATATTTTTATTTCTGCGTTTTGTGTCGCGCCTGCAGGGTTGAAATATGCTTCTCTCTCTTTGTTTACAATTATGCTATCCTCAGATAATAGCATCGTTTGCTTTTGCCGAAAAGCCTATTTGAATTCTGACATGTTATCTGGATTCACAACCAGTGTAGCTTTAATTTGGTATCTTTCATGTGTGATTTAATAAAAGTTCAATTTTTATAGTAATTAATTTGAATTTGGCGCTCTGCATTTTTCGCCAAGTGAGACAGTAGCGTCCCGCCTAAACTCAGATTTTTGGATATAAATATGAACTTTACCGAACGAAACATACATGTATTCTGTAACATGAAGTCCTATGAGTGTCATCTGATGAAGATCATCAAAGGTTAGTGATTCATTTTATCTCTTTCTGCTTTTTATTACTCCTCTCTTTGGCTGGAAAAATGGCTGTCTTTTTCTGTGACTTGGCTCTAACCTAACATAACCGTTTGGTGTGCTTTCGTCGTTAAAATCTTTTTGAAATCGTACACTTTGGTTGGATTTACAACAAGTGTATCTTTAAAATGGTATAAAATAATTTTATGTTTGATGAATTTAAATTATGGGATTTATGTTGTTTTGAATTTGGCACCCTGCAGTTTCACTGGCTGTTGACGAGGTGGGACGCTACCGTCCCACATACCCTAGTGAGGTTAACAAACTAAGGTTTTGGCAAGACTGTTAGGACATCTACTTTGTGCATGACGCAAGTAATTTTTCCAACAATTGTTTACAGACAGATTATTTCACTTATAATTCACTGTATCACAATTCCAGTGGGTCAGATGTTTACATACGCTAAGTTGACTGTGGCTTTAAAAAGCTTAGAAAATTCCAGAAAATGATGTCATTGCTTTAGAAGCTTCTGATAGGCTAATTTACATCATTTGAGTCAATTGGAGGTGTACCTGTGGATGTATTTCAAGGCCTACCATCAAACTCAGTGCCTCTTTGCTTGACATGGAAAATCTCAGAAAAAAGATTGTAGACCTCCACAAGTCTGGTTCATCCTTGGGAGCAATTTCGAAATGCCTGAAGGTACCACGTTCATCTGTACAAACAATAGTACGTAAGTATAAACACCATGGGACCAGGTATCCGTCATACCGCTCAGGAAGGAGATGCGTTCTGTCTCCTAGAGATGAAGTATTTTGGTGCGAAAAGTGCAAATCAATCCCAGAACAACAGCAAAGGACCTTGTGAAGATGCTGGAGGAAACAGGTACAGAAGTATCTATATCCACAGTAAAACGAGTCCTATATCAACATAACCTGAAAGGCCATCTGAGCAAAGAAGTCACTGCTCTAAAACCACCATTAAAAAAAGACAGACTACGGTTTGCAACTGCACATGGGGACAAAGATCGTACTTTTTGGAGAAATTTCCTCTGGTCTGATGAAACGAAAATAGAGCTGTTTGGCCATAATGACCATTGCTATGTTTGGAGGAACAAGGGGGATGCTTGCAAGCCGAAGAACACCATCCCAACTGTGAAGCACAGGGGTGGCATCATCATGTTGTGGGGGTGCTTTGCTGCAGGAGGGACTAGTGCACTTCACAAAATAGATGGCATCATGAGAAAGGAAAATTATGTGGATATATTGAAGTAACATCTCAAGACATCAGTCAGGAAGTTAAAGCTTGGTTGCAAATGGGTCTTCCAAATGGACAATGACCCCAAGCATACTTCCAAAGTTGTGGCAAAATGGCTTAAGGACAACAAAGTCAAGGTATTGTAATGGCCATCACAATGCCCTGATCTCAATCCTATAGAAAATTTGTGGGCAGAACTGAAAAAGCGTGTGCGAGCAAGGAGGCCTAACAACCTGACTCAGTTACACCAGCTCTGTCAGGAGGAATGGGCCAAAATTCACCCGACTTATTGTGGAATCTTGTGGAAGGCTACCTGACATGTTTGACCCAAGTTAAACAATTTAAAGGCAACGCTACCAAATACTAATTGAGTGTATGTAAACTTCTGACCCACTGGGAATGTGATGAAAGAAATAAAAGCTGAAATAAATCATTCTCTACTATTATTCTGACATTTTTACATTCTTAAAATAAAGTGGTGATCATAACTGACCTTAACAGGGCATTTTTACCAGGATTAAATTTCAGGAATTGTGACACTGAGTTTAAATGTATTTGGTAAAGGTGTATGTAAACTTTCAACTGTATGTACAGTGGGGCAATAAAGTATTTAGTCAGCCACCAATTGTGCAAGTTCTCCACTTAAAAAGATGAGAGAGGCCTGTAATTTTCATCATAGTTACACTTCAACTATGACAGACAAAATGAGAAAAAAAATCCAGAAAATCACATTGTAGGATTTTTAATGAATTTATTTGCAAATTATGGTGGAAAATAAGTATTTGGTCATTAACAAAAGTTTCTCAATACTTTGTAATTGCCAACAAAGGGTATATAACAGAGGTCAAACGTTTTCTGTAAGTTTTCACACACTGTTGCTGGTATTTTGGCCCATTCCTCCATGCAGATCTCCTCTAGAGCAGTGATGTTTTGGGGCTGTTGCTGGGCAACACGGACTTTCAACTCCCTCCAAAGATTTTCTATGGGGTTGAGATCTGGAGACTGGCTAGGCCACTCCAGGACCTTGAAATGCTTCTTACGAAGTCACTCCTTCGTTGCCCGGGGCGGTGTGTTTGGGATCATTGTCATGCTGAAAGACCCAGCCACGTTTCATCTTCAATGCCCTTGCTGATGGAAGGAGGTTTTCACTCAATCTCACGATACATGGCCCCATTCATGTCACGGACACATTCACTAGCCACTTTAATAATTCAACATGAGTCACTTTAATAATGTTTACATACATACTGCTTTACTCATCTCATATGTATCTACCATATTTTAGTCAATGCCACTCTGATGTTGCTCGTCCTAATATTTGTTTCTTATTCCATTTCGCTACACCAGCAATAATGTGTGTTTGACCGATTTTTTTTTTTTTTTTTTTTAAATTATTTTTATTTAGAACTTTTAATTCCCCATGGGTTGATGAGAAATTGAAAAACAGTATGGTTGAAAGAGATGGGGGGGGGGGGTAAGGAGTGGCTAATAAGTCTGACTGCACATCTTACTGTAAATTGAGAAATTATGACTAAACTCAAAAAGAATAAACTGTTTTGAAGCGAAGATCAATAATATAAAGAGTGATGGAAAACAACTTTGGAATACTTTTAATGAAGTTATCGGTAGAAAGACAAATTCAACTCCATCTTTCATTGAATCAGGTGGCTTATTCATCACAAACATTTTAATGATTACTTATTTGGGGAAATTAACAGTGAGCCATTGTATTCGTGTGTATAAAAAATGAAAGATAAGCATTGCAAGTTAGAATTTTGTAAAGTTAGTGTGGGAGAGGTGGAAAAATTATTTGCGTTATATTATGACAAACCTCCTGGCGTTGACAACTTAAATGGAAAGCTACTGAGAAAGGAGTAGCTATATAGTCAGCTACCAATTAGTCATATCTTTAATCTGAGCCTAGCAGAAAGTCTTGGTCCTCAGGCATGGAGGAAGCCAAAGTCATTCCACTACAAAAGAGTGGGGAAGTGGCCTTTACTGGTTCTAACAGCAGACCTATCAGCTCGCAAACTTTTGGATTTTTTGGGGGGGACCAAATACAATGCTGTCTCTGAAAAAATTTATGTTTTTAAGACTTTCAGCATGCTTACAGAGGGGCACTCAACATGTACTGCACTGACACAAATTACTGATGATTGGTTGAAAGATTGTGGGAGCTATACTGTTAGATTTCAGTGCAGCCTCTGATATTATTGACCATAACCTGTTGTTGAGAGAACTTGTGTTCTCTGTTTTCAACAGCTCTGAATCAACAATATGGGAGAGATCTATCTAATAGAACTGAGGGTTTTCTTTAATAGAAGCTTCTCTAATGTCAAACATAAAGTGTGTGGTGTACCACAGGGCAGCTCTCTCTGCCCTCTTTTCTATTTTTACCAATGACTTGCAACTGGCATTTAACAAAGCATGTGTCCATGTACGCTGATGATTCAACCATATACCCATCAGTAACCACAGCTAATGAAGTCACTGAAACCCTTAACAAATAGTTGCAGTCTGTTTTGGAATGCGTCACCAATAATAAACTGGTCCTGGAATAATAATAAACTGGTCCCCAATAATAAACTGATCTCTAAAACTAAGAGCATTGTATTTGGAACAAATCGTTCCATAAGTTCTAGACCTCGGCTGAATCTGGTAATGAATGGTGTGGCAGAACAAGTTGAAACTAAATTACTTGGTGTTACCTTAGATTGTAAATTGTCATGGTCAAAACATATAGATTCATTGGTTGTAAAGATGAGAAGTCTGTCCGTAGTAGTGAGGCTGTGCTTTTTTGACACCACACTCAAAAGCAAGTCCGACAGGCTCTAGTTTTGTCATATCTTGATTATTGTCCAGTTGAGTGCTGCAAAGAAAGACCTAGTTAAACTACAGGCGGAACACAGTGGCACGTCTTGCTCTTCATTGTAATCAAAGGGATAATTTCGATACTATGCATGCCAGTCTCTCTTGGCTAAGAGTTGGAGAGGGCTGCATCACTTGTTTTTATAAGAAACATTAATCTTTTCATAGTCCTCACATCCAGAACAAATTCAAGAAAGCGTACAGTACTATATAGAGCCGTTATTGTATGGAACTCCCTTCCATCTCATATTGCTCAAATGAACAGCAAACCTGGTTTAAAAAAAACAGATAAAGCAACAACTCAAGCCACAACGCCTCTCCCCTATTTGACCTAGATAGTTTGTGTGTATATGTTGATATGTAGGCTACGTGTGCCTTTTTTAAATTGATGTAGTTCTGTCCTTGAGCTGTTCTTGTCAAATTAACTTCTGTTCTTGTCTATTACTGTTCTGTATTATGTCATGTTTTGTGTGGACCCCAGGAAAGAGTAGCTGTTGTTTTCGCAACAGCTAATGGGGATGCTAATCAAATACCAACCCTCGCCTATCATAGTACCAGCCCTAGAGACCTCTTCAACCCTCCCATCTATCCGCCCCCACCTCTTAAAATCACCACACACACATTGCTGCAACTGATCTCCCAGGTGTGCACAGCACTGGGACTAATGAGAGAAACAGGAGAAGTTCAATAACGAGTATCCTGGAGGTTTGTGAGTTTCTGTTTGCTTGTGTGATGAGCGAACAAGAGTTTGTTTGTTGCATCTGAAGCTAAATTTAAATCCACATTGATTCTGGGGTTCAGACTATGGTTTCCCCCCTTCTATACACAAGTGTGTGTTCAATTCACCTGGCATTGTGGGTGTCATTTGTGTTGAGTGACATAGTTAGGAGCTCTACTGCTAAACCAGAGATCCATGCATCAGTGTTTGTTTTGACAGGTGTTTTAGCAGCCAGTCACTGTGAAAAGGACCCATCCTGACCTGTAGTGAATGGGAGGTTAAACGTTAGCTGAGGGGAACCTGCAGGTAACAGCAGACCAGTGGCATCACATTTCCTCTGTGTGCTGAGTGTGTACTAGAGGTCGACCGATTATGATTTTAACGCCGATACCGGTTATTTGTGGACCAAAAAAGTCGCTACCGATTAATCGGCCGTTTTGTTTTAATATAATTTAAAAAATATATTTTTTGTAATAATGACAATTACAACAATACTGAATGAACACTTTTTAAAAACTTAATATAATACATCAATAAAATCAATTTAGCCTCAAATAAATAATGAAACATGTTCAATTTGGTTTAAATAATGCAAAAACAAAGTGTTGGAGAAGAAAGTAAAAGTGCAATATGTGCCATGTAAGAAAGCTAACGTTTAAGTTCCTTGCTCAGAACATGAGAACATATGAAAACTGGTGGTTCTTTTTAGCATTAGTCTTCAATATTCCCAGGTAAGAAGTTTTAGTTGTAGTTATTATAGGAATTATAGGACTATTTCTCTCTACGATTTGTATTTCATATACCTTTGACTATTGGATGTTCTTTATAGGCACTTTAGTATTGCCAGTGTAACAGTATAGCTTGCATCCCTCTCCTCGCTGCTACCTGGGCTCGAACCAGGAACACATCGACAACAGCCACCCTCGAAGCAGCATTACCCATGCAGAGCAAGGGGAACAACTACTCCAAGTCTCAGAGCGAGTGACGTTTGAAACACTATTAGCACGCACCCCGCTAACTAGCTAGCCATTTCACATCGGTTACACCAGCCTAATCTCGGGAGTTGATAGGCTTGAATTCATAAACAGCAGAGCTGCTGGCAAAACGCACGAAAGTGCTGTTTGAATGAATGCTTACGAGCCTGCTGGTGCCCACCATCGCTCAGTCAGACTGCTCTATCAAATCATAGACTTAATTTTAACATAATAACACACAAATACGAGCCTTAGGTCATTAATATGGTCGAATCCGGAAACTATCATCTCAAACAAAACATTTATTCTTTCAGTGAAATACGGAACCGTTCCGTATTTTATCTAACAGGTGGCATCCTGTGTCATCACGCACTCCACGCAACAAACTGTTCCTGACTGGGAAATTTGGAATGCAACTCGAGGTAAGCAACCTGTTTTTGAAATAATTATACGGTTATAGTTGATCAGAAACAAATTATAGTTGCATTTGTTTCAATAGCGCAAATTATTAATGTTAGCTAGCTACGTTAGCATCTAAGCTGGCAAGCTAACATCACCTCCCGCCAATGAATAATGGTGTATGTTTCTCATATCGAAATTAATGACCGTCCTACGCATCCTAAAAATAGAATCTCAGAGTTGGGAGTGTGATGTCATATCAGTGCTTCCAATAATATCGTGTGACAGCTGTGAGCAGCCAGCCGCATCCCCTAACCAGCCATTAGTCTACTCAGCCACTTCTCTCCAGACCCAGCGCCAGGATAAAGTTTCCAAGGGGGCAGTTGAAATCGGCGAGGGGGCACATTTTTGGGGAGTTCTTGCATTGGAAATATATTGAATTTTGCTTATGTTATAACACAAAATGCAAATGCCGACACTTAGACCATTGAGTGCTTTTGAAGTGAATCTCTGCTGCGCTGTATCAGCAGAATGGACAGTGCCCTACACACTAAATCAAGGCCGTTTTGGTAATGAATATAGGCTATAAGACAGGCTGTTTGTAATAGGTGAATTACCCTTTTTATGTGAATGCAGCTGTCTTACCAAAATAATGCAAAATTAAAAAGTAGTAGCCTAGTTATTCATGCATGCAAAAACACTGAATAGCAGTTTGGCTTAGAATACTGACACGACTGCGAACGCAAACAAATGAATGCATCAGAACAAAACAGCGGTACCTAGTAGACAAAATATCAGATGGATAAAGGCATGACACAATCTATATTTAGGCCAGTGACATTAACAGTAAACAAACGTTGAATGGAGATCCAAATAATGAAAACACAGCCTACTACAGTGAGATGCAGCCATGACCAGCTGTCATGCCAAACAAATAGGTCCTCTTCAGACATGGAAAATCCTGCCACACTACACTTCCGTGGATTTAAATTTGACCCATGTATTGAATTAAGCAATGTCAGCATACCATAAACATGTTTCCTGAGTATTGAGATTGTTCAAATATGTATTATGTACTTGTTATATGCAACTGTATTACCTTTTTGGACCGTCACTAGTTATCATCCCTGCTTGTGGGAGACACTATGATTGATTGTGTGTTTATGTCTGTGTGCCATTGCTACACTTCAGATGTCCATTACTTCAAGTTACACACAAACACATGACCTTAAGCAACCTAAGGAAATGGGCATCTCGTGTGACACAATGGCAGATGTATTTGAGTTGGGGAGAACCCAAAATATTTTACACTTTTTTCGTGATATCCAATTGGTCCCATCGCTGCAACTCCCATACAGACTTGGGAGAGGCAGCGGTCGAGCCATGCGTCCTCCGAAACAACCCTGCCAAGCCGCACTGCTTCTTGACACAACCCGGAAGCCAGCCTCACTAATGTGTCGGAGGAAACGCCGTACAACTGGCAACCGTGTCAGCGTGCATGAACCCGGCCCGCCAAAGGAAACATGTTAGCACCCGGCTAGGCAATGTGGATGCTCCAGGAGCCATGTTAGCCCCAGGTGGTTGTGCCACAGAACCCTCTCCAGTACTGTAACTGACACCAACATAAAGGACAGTTTGCAGAAGTACAGTCATTGTGAATGAGGATGGTCTTGGAGTTGCCTGGGGGGAGAGAGTGTAGTACAATAATCAATGATGATGTTCAGTACACTGCTTTAGCCCACAGCCATGTGTGTTGTATTTTACCCTTTGGTTGACCATATGGCTGATTTACATTGGCACTGTGACACACACACACGTACGTGTTCACCTCAGCATTACCCTTACTCCTCCAGACGGTGCTAAACAAACTGAGCTGTACATCAAAGCTCTTGTTTTCTATGCTTTGTATTGTGTGCCCAGGAACATGAAGGGACCATGCTGTCATCTCTCCTGGGGTAAAAATAGAGGATACATGATTAACACTGTAGTCTGGTGCACTTCCATTGAAGCGGTGAGAAATAAACAAAGGGAAGAAAAAACATGCCAGTCACAAAACAATGGTAGTACAGTAGGAACCTGAGCGAGTCAAAGGTCCCATCTAGAGACAGCAGGAGCGGTAGAGATACTCTCAATGATCGGCTATGAAAAGCCAACTTACTTTTACTCCTGAGGTGCTGACTTGTTGCACCCTCGACAACTACTGTGATTATTATTTGACCATGCTGGTAATTTATGAACATTTGAACATCTTGGCCATGTTCTGTTATAATCTCTAGCCGGCACAGCCAGAAGAGGACTGGCCACCCCTCATAGCCTGGTTCCTCTCTAGGTTTCTTCCCAGGTTTTGGCCTTTCTAGGGAGTTTTTCCTAGCCACCGGGCTTCTATACCTGCATTGCTTGCTGTTTGGGGTTTTTAGGCTGGGTTTCTGTACAGCACTTTGAGATATCAGCTGATGTAAGAAGGGCTATATAAATACATTTGATTTGAGTAAGTTAGCCCAAGAAGAGGGAGGGGTTAAGATGGTCGTGGGACGGACTTCATTAAAATTAAATAGGACACTTACTGCAATGCCTGTACCTATTGCTTGACAACATTTTAAATCTAGACAGATTTCAAGCCAACTCCATCTTGAGTACTATGTGAGTGTCCAGGCATTTTATTCTACTACACATTTTTCTCGCTTTGTTGCAGTCTGACCGGTGAGTAGGGGTGTGTGTGACCACCACGCCAACCGTAACCATGGAAACTCGCTAAACAATGTCTCTCCCACTCGGGGGGGGGAAGGGAAAGAAATGACAGAACCAGAGTGAAGTGAGAAATTGCTTGAAAATTTGGGAGTGAATGGAGACTGGGTGGATGGAGAAAGACTGGGTGGATGGAGAAAGAGAGGAATTCACAGTTTGTTTAGTGAAGATGGACATACGTGTGAAAGCGCTGTCCAAGGCGGCTGACTGGGACTGGGTGGACCCAAGACGCTGCCTAATCTTCTCTCTGAGTGGAGAAGATGATAGAGAGGACAGCGATACTGTCTGAAAATAATGACCTCCCTGCTTTCTGAAGCACTGAGGTGGAGGGCTGTCACAAAGTCAACTATATATACTTTAGAAACGTTTTACACAGCACATTAAAATGTAGTCGTTTAGCTTTGGTGTATAACTTTTTTGTAGAAATGTCATTTTCTGGAGCTGAAGAGAAGGACATGTAGAGCAGGTGTTCTTAATCCTGGTCCTGGGGACCCAACGGGCGCACGGTTTTTCCATAGCACTACCCACCTGAATCCATTAATCAACTCATCAAACCTTTAATTAGTGATATCAGATGTTTGTCCCCAGGACCACGATTAAGAAACACCTGGCATAGAGTATGGTTATTTCAGTCTTAGCGCTTACTTATACTCTCAGTCCATTTTGCTGTACAGGCTTTTGTCAGCGATATAGTTTAATCACAGTAGCTTTGATCAGGACTTACAATAGCTTAATTCGATAAGTCCCTGTTCCTGCTGTATTTTATCCCCATGAAGTAGCCGGCTGAATGACTGCAGGCCTGGGCCTCGATCTGTGGTCTGAGAATTCTGTCAGTAGCTCAAGCTAACTCCTCAGGGTCTATTTTGAGCAGGCACTTGAAAGGACGGCATGATGTCTTCCTTTTCGGGACCTCCCTGAGCCATCAAAGTCTTGGGTCTGTTGACAGTTTTTAGCCTGTCCTCTTTGATGACATCAAACATGGTAGTAATTTTCTGCCGCTCAAAATGAAGAGGAGCACGCACCAACATCAGAGAGAGAGATGGGTCTAGCCAACTGCATTGCATACCACACCCCTGATGTGTGCACACACACACACACACACACACACACACACACACACACACACACACGTGTCCCGTTTAGTGTTTCAGGCCAGGCGTGAACAGAGTGGTAGGGCATGACTGTGGCAGTGGGCTCACTATAAAACACATCATTAACATTGACAGTGTTCCAATGAATTTGGCCACGATGACGAGGGCTTTGACCTGCTTTCAGCACCCATTGCCAAAGCAGTGTGTTGTGGGTGCTGCTAGTAGGCCCCTCCAGATCACAGTGAACCGATGGGTCTATAGGAGTACCAGGAGCTGGTTCCTTATCCTACGGTGTATTCATTCAGGATGCTGGAGATCAACCAGTTTCCTCTACCTCAGTTTTAGAAATGACCCAACGAAAACACCACCAAACAAATCAAAGTGTTGGGAAAAGGGCAGAATGGTTTGTTGTTCCCCTGGCTCTTCCTCTGGCTGTGTTTTTGACCTGAATGCCAAATGCGGAGAGCTGTGCCAGTCTTGTCTCTTTTTTTTAATCCTCTTTTACTATCGCTTTGTGTTGTGATGAAAAGGCCTGGGAGTTTTTTTTCTCTCCCCGTCAGTGAAGAACTGAAGTGCTGGAGTAGTTCAATTCAGCACTCTGTCACTTCTCTTCGTCTTTCAATTCTCAATAGAGGGATGGAGGGTCAGGGGGGAGCAGTCTCCCTCTTTCTCCTAATCTCCCTTATTTTTAACCATGTGTCTTCCCTGTTTCTTCCCAATTTTATCCTTTAAAGGCAATCTGACAATAGCAGGCAGGCATATATGATAATGCAGCTGGAACTTGATGGCTGTAGGGAAAGAGTAATGAAATAAATGTAGTTATATACTAAAGCTTTGCCTGGAGGGCGGACGTCAGCTGTAACACATCTAGGCCAGAACTGAGGTGCGTCGGCGCTGTAACGCATAGAACTGAGGTGCGTCGGAGCTTTAAAGCATCTAGCACAAAACTGAGGTAAGCTGATAGGTGTGGGGCACAGTAGTATGTGTAGTAATGGGGGGGATCTATACAGTTTTTGACAATATAGCATTTTGACCATCGCAATATTATCTTTGTGCTAGTTGGCTGTACCTGCACCAGAATGCTAGTATTTTTCCTTCATAGCTTGTTCTCCATTTTATCTTTTTAAATATTGAGTAAAAAATGTTTTCCTTGACTGATCAAAACTTGTCTCATTATTCTCTCGTCTCTGCAGCAGACATGGTGAGCAATATGTTTGGAACATCGAATTGCATTAAAATCACAGTATCAAATTGCAATACATATAGAATTGTGAGAATCGTGATACATATCGTATCGGCCCCAAAGTGATATCGTGTCGTGAGGTCCCTGGCAATTCCCAGCCTCAAGTGAGAGTGCTGGTATGTTTTAATGTGTAGCGTGTGTTTAGTGAGACTGTTGGGGTGTGTGGGGTGACTGGTGGGGTGACTGGTGGGGTGACTTTTGGGGTGACTGTTGGGGTGTGTGGGGTGACTGTTGGTGTGTGTGTGTGCTGTCTGTTGACGGGTGTTTAGTAAGACTGTTGGCGTTTAGTGAGACTGTTGGCGTGTATGCTGACTTGGCGTGTGTTTAGTGAGACTGTTGGCGTGTGTTTAGTGAGACTGTTGGCGTGTGTTTAGTGAGACTGTTGGCGGGTGTTTAGTGAGACTGTTGGTGTTTAGTGAGACTGTTGGTGCGTGTGCTGTCTGTTGGCGCATGTTTAGTGAGACTGTTGGCGTGTATGCTGACTTGGCGTGTGTTTAGTGAGACTGTTGGCGTGTGTTTAGTGAGACTGTTGGTGTTTAGTGAGACTGTTGGTGCGTGTGCTGTCTGTTGGCGCATGTTTAGTGAGACTTGGCGTGTATGCTGACTTGGCGTGTGTTTAGTGAGACTGTTGGCGTGTGTGTTTAGTGAGACTGTTGGCGTGTGTGTTTAGTGAGACTGTTGGCGTGTGTGTTTAGTGAGACTGTCGGCGTGTGTGTGAACGCCCAGAGAGGAGGGTTAATCTTATTATAAGTGGCAACCTCATCACTCTCCCTAATGAGCACGGTCGTCGGGGGAGACTGAATAATCACCATGGATACAGAGGTAGCGGGGCCATCGCACTCTGAGGGAGAACGAGAGTCATCTATCAGAACGCTGATGAACTGGGGAGGGAGGGTGGATGAGACAGAGGTGAGAGACTACAAGAGAAGGGAGGGAGGGTGGATGAGACAGAGGTGAGACAGGTGGTTATTATCATACTCTTCTTACCGGTCTCATCCTTGTGTGTGGGGTTGATTTGGGATTGGTTGTGTGTGTAATTTCGATAGCAGACACTACTGCCCAATGATAGCCTGTGGACGAGGTTAGATGTGTGTGTGTAACTGTGTATACAGCTGTTCTGTAAGCCACGTTGGTAACACCTCACCCCTCTCACTCAATCTTCTGCATTGTTCCCAAGGCAAGGACAGGCTCACAGGCAAGATTTGGCCTGCTCCTCTCCTACCCGCTCTACCTCCTCCTACCCGCTCTACCTCCTCCTATCCGCTCTACCTCCTCCTACCCGCTCTACCCCCTCCCTTTCAAGTCTAACCGTGTCCAGGCCTGTTGGAGAATCCTGTTAGGCAGCTTTAGTGCATGCAAGCAGGGGCACATTCATTATATTACAATGGTTCTGATGCTACACAGATGCTTGTGTGGCAGTAGTCTGTCTTGTCTCTCCAGTGACTGTGAGAAGAGACTAATGGGACAGTAAAGCGTCTGATGTACTAGAAATGAGTGGCACTGTGCTAAAACATCCATATACTCGACGGTGCATTAAGAAATGAGCCTGTGGTGGATAGTTTAATATCTTGTCTTTTTTTTTTAAAAACAGCATTTATGAAATACAGTGGGCTATATCTGAAGATCTAAATCTTTCCAGCGTTAATGGGATCTTTTTATGTGGTGTAATCGTGTGGCTCCGCTACTCGTGAGTTATACGGTCCTGTGTGGCAGAGCTTCATCAGTGAATTGCCCTCTCATTAAAGAATAATGTCGAAGACGATATGAGAAAGGAAATGTGTGATCCCAAGTGTCTTTCCCCCTGTGGGCCGGGGTATTTTACCATTTATCGAGATGTCTGTCTCTAGAACACTCCAGTGTTTTGACTGACTGACTGACTGCCAGCCAGCCAGCCAGCCCTATGTTTAACCACCGGCCGTTAGCTAAGTTTCACACAGCAAGGGTTTAGCAGTTGTCTGTCTCGCTCTCTGTCGCTCTCGCACTCTTTCACCATGAATATGTAATCAGGCCATTACTATGCAACGTGCATTTTTAAACAACGACTGCCTCCTCACAGTAGAATAGTGTTACTATACTATTTACCTGCAGGTCAGGACTTCAACAGAAGGGAGACTGTGATTGATTGAGTCAGGCACTTGTTTATTGCTCCTCCAGGTTTGGATTCAAAGAGGTGTTGAGAGAGCCCAGGTCTACAAGTTGTAATGCATCAAAAGTAGACTGTTTTAGTATTTCACTTTAAAAAATGATAACATTTGGAGACGAGGTTGACTATTGTAGAACATTAGTGTTATTGTGTGAATTACTTCTCTTCCTCTTCGCGATCATCTCCGTATCATGTTTACAAGGCGGCGCTTCCGTTATTTATTTGACGGTTGTTTCCCAGCAGCAGTGGTTGAGCTCCGGCGGAACGTTCTACACATAGACGCTGAATTGGGATGTTTCATTCCACTGGCATGTGGGACCAGAGAATTTCATTAGGCTGTTATGGGAAGGCTTGATGGAACAACACTGATAGACTGAGCACACCTGACCGGCTCTCATAAATATAGTCATTTTAATATGGTGTTGTGTTCATAAATATAGTCATTTAATATGGTGTGTTCATAAATATAGACATTTAATATGGTGGTGTGTTCATAAATATAGACATTTAATATGGTGGTGTGTTCATAAATATAGACATTTAATATGGTGTTCAGTTCATAAATATAGACATTTAATATGGTGTTGTGTTCATAAATATAGACATTTAATATGGTGTTCAGTTCATAAATATAGACATTTAATATGGTGTTGTGTTCATAAATATAGACATTTTAATATGGTGTTCATAAATATAGACATTTTAATATGGTGTTCAGTTCATAAATATAGACATTTAATATGGTGGTGTGTTCATAAATATAGACATTTAATATGGTGTTCACCTCATGCACTCAGTCACACACAGAAACACTCCCCAACACGCAGGCAGGCAGTCACACACACACAGAAACACTCCCCAACACGCAGGCAGGCAGTCACACACACACAGAAATACTCCCCAACACGCAGGCAGGCAGTCACACACACACAGAAACACTCCCCAACACGCAGGCAGGCAGTCACACACACAGAAACACTCCCCAACACGCAGGCAGGCAGTCACACACACACAGAAACACTCCCCAACACGCAGGCAGGCAGTCACACACACACACAAATACTCCCCAACACGCAGGCAGGCAGTCACACACACACAGAAACACTCCCCAACACGCAGGCAGGCAGTCACACACACACAGAAATACTCCCCAACACGCAGGCAGGCAGTCACACACACAGAAACACTCCCCAACACGCAGGCAGGCAGTCACACACACACAGAAATACTCCCCAACACGCAGGCAGGCAGTCACACACACAGAAACACTCCCCAACACGCAGGCAGGCAGTCACACACACAGAAATACTCCCCAACACGCAGGCAGGCAGTCACACACACAGAAACACTCCCCAACACGCAGGCAGTCAGGCGCGCATACAATACATGTCTGAATGTACGGATACATGCACACCCTTCCATGTACGTTCAGCTGTAAAGTAGTGTGTGACTGTTCACCTGATTCCTGTCCTGCATGGTGAACTGGAGCATGCATACTCCCTCTCTCTCACACTAATGTGCTGGGCTGTGTGTGTGTATAGCCAGCACTCTCTTGTTAAAACCATCTAGTCTGTCAGAAAGACTGTCGGGGTTGCACGGCCAAACTGAAGGTGCAACACCATCGATGTTTCACTGCTTGACTTCAGGAGTTTCATTCAGTGACAGTCAGCTGTTTAATTAACCAATAAGGCCCGAGGGGGTGTGGTATATGGCCAAAATACAATGGCTAAGGACTGTTCATATGCACAATGCAACACGGAGTGCCTGGACACAGCCCTTGGTATATTGGCCATATCCCACAAACCCCCGAAGTGCCTTAATGCTATTATAAACTGGTTACCAACGTAATTAGAGCAGTAAAAATAAATGTTGTCATACCTGTGGTATATCCAGCTGTCAGCCAATCAGCATTCAGGGCTCAAACCACCCAGTTTATAAAAAGCATTATCCCGTAAGTCAGTATCTGTGAGCTCCAATCTCAGCCTCTGAGTTAGATCTCTGCCCTCTTTCTCTCTGAAGGGAGTACATTTTTTTCCTTTTTATGTGAAAAACTCCTGGGCCCATTGGTGTTTTAACTGGCTTCACATACATCTGCCATGTTTCCGCCATCTGATCTCAGATCTGGCTGACGGGTGGTTCAGGATCCAGATTATCAGGTGCTTCCTGTTAGAGGTCAACCACAGTTTAATGAAAGCCTAACCACACTGGCTTGGTTTCAATAAGGAGTTCTCTTATGACTGGTTTGATATATGTGGTTTTTAGTTCATCACTGTTGCACCGTCTATCTTATTTTATAGTTGGATGGTGTAGTAGTGTTATCTGATGGCATAATTACGGTGTGTAAAATGGAGGCAGGGTTGCAATAGTGTGATTATATGTATTAGGATGCTTTCCTGCTTTTTTTTTTCCTCTCACACATTTACCTCATTTGCGTAATTGTTAAATCATATATTTTTTTTGGGGGGGGGCTACCATGCAGACAATCTCTCTTCGTCTTAGGTCTAATTTGAGGTTGATGTGTAACTTACTCTCTTCTCTCTCTTTCCAGGGGGACTCCATGAAAGATGACGGAGGAGGTGACAGTTGTAGCCAAGTGGGACTACACGGCCCAGCAGGACCAGGAACTTGACATCCGGAAGAATGATCGGCTTACTCTGCTGGACGACAGCAAGACGTGGTGGAGGGTGAGGAACGCCTCAAACCAGACCGGCTATGTCCCCTCCAACTACGTAGAGCGCAAGAACAGCCTGGTGAAGAAGGCCTCTCTGGTCAAGAACCTCAAAGACACACTGGGTAAGAGGGTTGGGGCTGGGTTTATCAGCCACCGATAACCGATAACTGTTGGTGACAGTGGTGGTAGTTTGTCAGTGTGTTGTTGGTGGTAGTTTCTGTGTGTTGGTGGTGGTAGCTGAAGGGTTATCGGTGGCGGCGGGGTTATCGGTGGCGGCAGTTTCAGTGTGTTGGCGGCGGCAGTTTCAGTGTGTTGGCGGCGGCAGTTTCAGTGTGTTGGCGGCGGCAGTTTCAGTGTGTTGGCGGCGGCAGGGTTATCGGTGTGGTAGCGGCGGCAGGGTTATCGGTGTGGTGGCGGCGGCAGGGTTATCGGTGGCGGCGGCAGGGTTATCAGTATGTTGGCGGTGGCAGGCGTGGTAGTTTATCAGCAGTAAAAAAGAGGAGCATTCCCTCGACTTCCTCCTCCTCTATTTTGTCAATCCCCTCTACACATCCGCTAGAAATGGATGAGCTCATTATTAACCCTTCTCCTGAATTGTATGTGTGTCCCACTCTGGTACTGGGGCTGGATGTGAGCCTCTGTCTTACTTTACAGAGCAGCTATCCACCAGCATCTCAGGGACAGTGTTCAGCTGGCCATCGCTGAGTCGCCACAGCTTGGTGTCTGTATGTCCTCACAGTGTTCAGCTGGCCATCTCTGAGTTGACACAGCTTGAAGTCTGTTTATCCTCACATTAATTATACAAGCACTCAGTCACGTGTGACCTGTGAGTGTAAAGGTCGAGCACCTGTCCCAGGTTTGTCAGCATTCCTCTTCACAGGTTTCCGGTTAGAAAGATTCCTAGTTTAGAGTTAAGGGTTCAGGATAATGCGTGTAACGTCATGAAAACTGCTCCGCACACTACAGGATTATGGAAGATTAAATCTTATCTAAGATGTTTACTAAACATCCATGGATGATCAAACGTGAGCCTGTCTCTGGGCTGGTGGAGACTGAAGAGACACTGGCATGTTCTGTCTCTCGCCATCTCCTTACTCCCTTTCTCCCTTTTTTATACTTTCTCATATACTCATATATATTTTGCTGAACTGTGAACTCTTGCGTGCACCAGAGAGAGAGACATAGGGAGTTGAGCACACAGGGGCATTAGTATGGAGTTCGTGTCCCCCCCCCCCCTTTTGTTGCTGTATTAGCCTCCACGCTTCTCGGAAGGCTGTCACTAGATGTTGGAACATTGCTGCGGGACTTGCTGCCATTCAGCCACGAGCATTAGTGAGGTCGGGCACCGATGTTGTGCGATTAACCCTGGATCGCAGTCGGCGTTCCAATTCTTCCCAAAGGTGTTTGATGGAGTTTAGGTCAGGGCTCTGTGCAGGCCGGTCAAGTTCTTCCACACAGATCTCAACAAACCATTTCTGTATGGAGCTTGCTTTGTGTGCTGGGGAATTGTCATGCTGAAACCGGAAAGGGCCTTCTCCAAACTTTTGCCACAAAGTTGGAAGCACAGAATCGTCCAGAATGGCAATGTAGCGTTAAGATTTCCCATCATTGGAACTAAGGGGCCTAGCCCTTTACAGTTGGCACTATGCATTGGGGCAGGAGGTGTTCTCCAGACATCAACCAAATCATCACTCCAGAGAATGCGTTTCCACTGCTCCAGAGTCCAATGGCGGTGATCGTTACACCACTCCAGCTGACGCTTGGCATTGCACATGGTGATCTTAGGCTTGTGTGCAGCTGCTCGGCCTTGGAAACCCATTTCATGAAGCTCCAGATGAAGAGTTCTTGTGCTGACGTTGCTTCCAGAGGCAGTTTGGAACTCAGTAGTGAGTGTTGCATCCAAGGACAGACGATTTTTACGTGCTACGCGCTTCAACACTCGTTCTATGAGCTTGTGTGGCCTACCACTTAGTGGCTGACCCGTTGTTGCTCCTAGACGTTTCCACGTCACAATAACAGCACTTACAGTTGACCGGGGCAGCTCTAGCAGGGCAGAAATTTGACGAACTGACTTGTTTGAAAGTTGGCATCCTATGACGGTGCCACATTGAAAGTCACTGAGCTCTTCAGTAAGGCCATTCTACTGCCAATGTTTGTCTATGGAGATTGCATGGCTGTGTGCTCGATTTCATACCGGTCACCAATGGGTGTGACTGAAATAGACGAATCCACTCATTTTGAAGGGGTGTTTACATACTTTTGTGCATATATAGTGTACGTCTTCTCTGCTGGTGGGAGAGCGAGAGAGAAGTTTAGATGGAGAGAGACGCACACAGACATACAGAGAAGGGGAGAGAGAGGGAGAAATAGTGGCGAGAGGGAGGGCGGAGGAGGCTATGCGAGGGGATGGGTAGTCTGTTTCAGACACACTTATTCCCCTCTGCCCCGAGGGACGGCTCCATCAGACTGTGGGCCAACACTGCACAGCCTGTCACTTGTACTCGCCAGCACTGAGTCAGGACTGTGTGTGCGTGGGGAGTGCTCACGATGTGCACAGATCTTGCTTCTTTCTCTTGCCATGAATCTCAAAATATTTCTAGCAGTAAGAAAACGAATTCTAGAGGCACTGAACCAACACTCATCAACAATCATTCTCACCTTCTCTGCTATCCCCCTACACACTGTTATTCTGACACCAATGTGAGTGTATCCATAATTAAAGGGATGTCTCTATGCCCATTAAAGAGATGTGGCTGAGTCATTGAAGTCCTGTCTGCAGGCCAGTAAACCAGCTTCAGAGTGAGGTCTCTAACAAAGCAATGCACTTCCCCACCCACCAACCATCAGGGCTTGACGTGCTAGCCTGATGGTGTTGCAGCCTGTGGTGAAACCAAGAAACGACTAACTATCCGCGTCTGTTATTGAATTTTACATTATGGCCAGGTTCTACTTCAACCCCTAGCATTTCAATATTTTGTATTTCATCATAAATCAATGTTTGGACGGTGAGGGTTCGGCAGTAACTTCTAATGTCTTATTTTGTGTGTGTGCACATGCATCCTGGCCCGCCTAGTAAAGTCAGCACTAAGTTATGGTTCCTCTTTTTCCAGTCAGGACTGCATGTTTCGCTGTGTCCTGGGTTGCTCTTCCTGAAGGGAGAAGCCCAGTAGCATTGACACAAAATGGCTGTGCAGGGGCAACCATCTCTCCACTGACCCAAAAATGGCAATGCTCACTCATCCATTGACAGCTACTGCAGGCCAATAAAGGGCAAATGTCTCCACACTGAGCCAAAATGGCTCCCTCACTCTTTTTTTCTTGTCTTTTCTTTTTTTACTTTTTACCCATTTTTCTCCAATTGGCTTCACTCTCTGACAGATTTAGGGTGTACAGTACACACTGTCGTCGTGCATGTCTGCCCATAATGTTTGTGAAAACATAACTCGCTGGATGTTTGTACTGAGCGCATACAGTAGCACTGTGTGTTAATAGCACTATGCTTTTACTGTAGCAATGTTTGAAATATGACAGGCCACAACCTTACAATGGGGAAGGGAAACATTATATATATATACACTGCTCAAAAAAATAAAGGGAACACTTAAACAACACAATGTAACTCCAAGTCAATCACACTTCTGTGAAATCAAACTGTCCACTTAGGAAGCAACACTGATTGACAATACATTTCACATGCTGTTGTGCAAATGGAATAGACAAAAGGTGGAAATTATAGGCAATTAGCAAGACACCCCCAAAAAAGGAGTGATTCTGCAGGTGGTGACCACAGACCACTTCTCAGTTCCTATGCTTCCTGGTTGATGTTTTGGTCACTTTTGAATGCTGGCGGTGCTCTCACTCTAGTGGTAGCATGAGACGGAGTCTACAACCCACACAAGTGGCTCAGGTAGTGCAGTTAATCCAGGATGGCACATCAATGCGAGCTGTGGCAAAAAGGTTTGCTGTGTCTGTCAGCGTAGTGTCCAGAGCATTGAGGCGCTACCAGGAGACAGGCCAGTACATCAGGAGACGTGGAGGAGGCCGTAGGAGGGCAACAACCCAGCAGCAGGACCGCTACCTCCGCCTTTGTGCAAGGAGGTGCACTGCCAGCGCCCTGCAAAATGACCTCCAGCAGGCCACAAATGTGCATGTGTCTGCTCAAACGGTCAGAAACAGACTCCATGAGGGTGGTATGAGGGCCCGACGTCCACAGGTGGGGGTTGTGCTTACAGCCCAACACCGTGCAGGACGTTTGGCATTTGCCAGAGAACACCAAGATTGGCAAATTCGCCACTGGCGCCCTGTGCTCTTCACAGATGAAAGCAGGTTCACACTGAGCACATGTGACAGACGTGACAGAGTCTGGAGACGCCGTGGAGAACGTTCTGCTGCCTGCAACATCCTCCAGCATGACCGGTTTGGCGATGGGTCAGTCATGGTGTGGGGTGGCATTTCTTTGTGGGGCCGCACAGCCCTCCATGTGCTCGCCAGAGGTAGCCTGACTGCCATTAGGTACCGAGATGAGATCCTCAGACCCCTTGTGAGACCACATGCACATTTGTGGCCTGCTGGAGGTCATTTTGCAGGGCGCTGGCAGTGCACCTCCTTGCACAAAGGCGGAGGTAGCGGTCCTGCTGCTGGGTTGTTGCCCTCCTACGGCCTCCTCCACGTCTCCTGATGTACTGGCCTGTCTCCTGGTAGCGCCTCCATGCTCTGGACACTACGCTGACAGACACAGCAAACCTTTTTGCCACAGCTCGCATTGATGTGCCATCCTGGATGAACTGCACTACCTGAGCCACTTGTGTGGGTTGTAGACTCCGTCTCATGCTACCACTAGAGTGAGAGCACCGCCAGCATTCAAAAGTGACCAAAACATCAGCCAGGAAGCATAGGAACTGAGAAGTGGTCTGTGGTCACCACCTGCAGAATCACTCCTTTTTTGGGGGTGTCTTGCTAATTGCCTATAATTTCCACCTTTTGTCTATTCCATTTGCACAACAGCATGTGACATTTATTGTCAATCAGTGTTGCTTCCTAAGTGGACAGTTTGATTTCACAGAAGTGTGATTGACTTGGAGTTACATTGTGTTGTTTAAGTGTTCCCTTTATTTTTTTGAGCAGTGTGTATATCTATATATATATATCACACACAAAACCACCATTTAAAAAAAGCCAGACTACGGTTTGCAACTGCACATGGGGACAAAGATCGTACTTTTTGGAGGAATGTCCTCTGGTCTGATGAAACAAAAACAGAACTGTTTGGCCATAATGACCATCGTTATGTTTGGAGGAAGAAGGGGGATCTTGCAAGCCGAAGAACACCAATCCAACCGTGAAGCACAGGGGTGGCAGCATCATGTTGTGGGGGTGCTTTGCTGCAGGAGGGACTGGTGCACTTCACAAAATAGATGGTATCATGAGGAAGGAAAATTATGTGGATATATTGAAGCAACATCTCAAGACATCAGTCAGGAAGTTAAAGCTTGGTTGCAAATGGGTCTTCCAAATGGACAAAGCCCCAAAGCATACTTCCAAAGTTATGGCAAAATGGCAACAAAGTCAAGGTATTGGAGTGGCCATTACAAAGCCCTGACCTCAACCCTATAGAAAATTTGTGGGCAGAATTGAAAAAGCATGTGCGAGCAAGGAGGCCTACAAACCTTACTCAGTTACACCAGCTCTGTCAGGAGGAATGGGCCAAAATTCACCCAACTTATTGTGGAAGGCTACCCGAAACCTTTGACCCAAGTTAAACATTTTGAAGGCAATGCTACCAAATACTAATTGAGTCTATGTAAACTTCTGACCCACTGGGAATGTGATGAAAGAAATAAAAGCTGAAATAAATAATTCTCTCTACTATTATTTTGACATTTCACATTCTTAAAATGGTGGTGATCCTAACTGATCTAAAACAAGGACTTTTTACCAGGATTAAATGTCAGGAATTGTGACAAACTGAGTTTAAATGTATTTGGCTAAGGTGTATGTTAACTTCTGACTTCAACTGTGTGTGTGTGTGTGTAAATATATATATATATATATATATATATATAAAGAACTTTTTCAATTTAAACCTCTTAACTTCTTTGGGCTGCAAGCCCGAAGCCGGGCACAATATGACAACAGCCACTTCAAGTGCAGGGCGCGAAATTCAAAATATATTTTTTAGAAATATTTAACTTTCACACATTAACAAGTCCAATACAGCATATGAAAGATAAACATCTTGTGAATCCAGCCAACATGTCCGATTTTTTTAAATGGTTTACAGCGAAAACACCACATATATATTTATGTTAGCTCACCACCAAATACAAAAAAGGACAGACATTTTTCACAGCACAGGTAGCATGCACAAAGCCAACCTAACTAACCAAGAACCAACTTCATCAGATGACAGTCTTATAACATGTTATACAATAAATCTATGTTTTGTTCGAAAAATGTGCATATTTGAGGTATAAATCAGTTTTACATTGCAGCTACCGTCACAAATAGGACCGAAGCAGCCAGAGTAATTACAGACACCAACGTCAAATACCTAAATACTCATCATAAAACATTTCTGAAAAATCGATGGTGTATAGCAAATTAAAGACAAACATCTTTTTTTTAAAAGTGTTTTACAGCGAAAACACAATATAGCATTATATTAGCTTACTACAATAGCCTACCACACTACCGCATTCATTCATCAAGGCGCGTTAGCGATAGCAATAGGCACGTTAGCGATAGCGAATAAACCAGCAAAAGATATATAATTTTTGACTAACCTTGATAAGCTTCATCAGATGACAGTCCTATAACATCAGGTTATACATACACTTATGTTTTGTTCGAAAATGTGCATATTTAGAGCTGAAATCAGTGGTTATACATTGTGCTAACGTAGCATCTTTTTCCCAGAATGTGCGGATATTTTTATGGCACTCAACTATTCTGACCAATTAACTATACATAAACGTTACTAAAAAATACATGTTGTATAGGAAATGATAGATACACTAGTTCTTAATGCAATCGCCGTGTTAGAATTCTAAAAATAACTTCATTACGACATCCAGCTTAGGTATAGCGAGAGAGTACCCAAAATCTGGGCGCAAACGACTATTTCACATGTTCGACAGATATATGAAATAGCATCATAAATTGGGTCCTACTTTTGATGATCTTTCATCAGAATGTTGTACAAGGGGTCCTTTGTCGGGAACAATCGTTGTTTGGATTTAGAATGTCCTCTTCTCCAGTCAATTAGCACGGAAAGCTAGCAAAGTAGCGCGAAGCTCTCCTTCCTGAACAAAGGCACACAACGCAACACGCCTAACGTCCCGAATAAATTTCAATAATCTAATAAAACTATATTGAAAAAACATACTTTACGATGATATTGTCACATGTATCAAATAAAATCAAAGCCGGAGATATTAGTCGTCCATAACGACAGCTTATCAGAAGGCAAAACCAGGTCCCTTCACGCGCTCTCCAGAAAACAGGAAACTGGTGACACGTCATGCCGAGAGCTTTTATTCGACCCCAGATCAAGTTATACACTCCATTTCTTCTCTCACTGCCTGTCGACATCTAGTGGAAGACGTATGAAGTGCATCTATACTAATAAATATCAAGGACATTAATAGGGAGGCCCTAGAACAGAGCATCGATTTCAGATTTTCCACTTCCTGTCAGGTAGTTTGCTGCAAAAGGAGTTCTGTTTTACTCACAGATATAATTCAAACGGTTTTAGAAACTAGAGAGTGTTTTCTATCCAATAGTAATAATAATATGCATATTGTACGAGCAAGAATTGAGTACGAGGCCGTTTGAAATGGGCACCTTTTATCCGGCTACTCAATACTGCCCCTGCAGCCCAAACAGGTTAACAATATGGAAACTATGATTATGAAAGGGAACACATCCACTACCTCAACACACTTGTGTATTTAGTATAAAAACTACTGACTCCCCATGACTCCTTCCGGTTGCCCTGTGCATTGGCAGGGTTGGAGTAATCGGTTACAAAATATTATCAGATTACAATTCATTCGGGAAAAACAGATTACTTCTAGGATTACTTTAATATTCATAAAGGATGTTTACAATAAACTTTGACACCTTTCTCTTTTCTCAATGACATTCAAATCAATCAGCATTGAAAAAGGCGCAAGTTTCTAAGTTTGTTCTGCCTGAGCGAGTCTGACCACAAGTCAGAGACCACTACATGATGACACAGTAATGCGTTTGATCAATAATAGATCACAGGAATGAATATGTATATATATTTATTTATTTGTAGGCTACAGTTCAAGCTATGTCTTCCAATGGTGTGACTGCTGTCGGCATCCAAAGATCATACATACAACTTGAATAAACGCTTGGCAGTAAAGACGACAGCAGTGGTTTAGCCTACAGGCGATACTGCATGGCAGTGGAGGCTCCTCAGGAGGAAGAGGGCCATCCTCGGTGAATTTCATATAAATTGTGAAACAAAGTTATCATTTTTAGATAACTATACTAAATATATTCACGTCACCAAATTATTGATTAAAAGTTTTTTTTTTTGCAATGGTCTACAGTAGCCTCAGCACCATGGTGTGGTCGGAAGACAGCTAGCTTCCGTCCTTCTCTGGGTACATTGACTTCAATACAAAACCTAAGAGGCTCATGGTTCTCACCCCCTTCCATAGACTTACACAGTAATTATGACAACTTCCGGAGGACGTCCTCCAACCTATCAGAGCTCTTGCAACATGAACTGACATGTTGTCCACTCAATCAAAGGATCAGAGAATGAATCTAGTACTGAAAGAAAAGCTACAGCTAGCAAGCACTGCAGTGCATAAAGTGTGGTTAGTAGTTAACTCGGAAAGACAATAGTTGAACAGTGAGAGCGAGAGACCCACAAAGAATAATTTGAAAACAAATTTGTTAAATTCCAATATCTATTGGGTGAAATACCAGTGTGCCTTCACAGCAGCAAAAACAAACCTGCTCCTACTGGCTTTCACAGATTCTGCCTTCACTCTCCTGAAGTTGCCGGTTATAGGCTGCATGAGGAGTCAGCAACCTTTCTCACCTGGAATGCTGGTTTATCTTAACATTTCTACCAATCTGCGTGGCATTTATGGTTTTCATAAGCACATTTCTGTGGAAGAGTTTCATTTAATTTGTCTTCCTATCTCAATCATTGTCATGTGGTTAATCAAAAATCTATCTAAATGATAAGGATACAAACCTAAAAAGTAACTTCACTTCTATTGACATTGCCAACTATGTAAAAATAGCCTACATAAAGCCAACAAATTAAAACATTGCGGCCTACAGGTAGAAAATACCCTGATAAAAATAAATATCATATTGGTTACGCATGGCCTGTCCGCAATGAATTTGAAACATTGTATAAAATATTCTGAGCCGTCAGTTTCCTGAGCTAGTGAGCTCGGGACAGACACAGCTGTAGGCTATTTGCGCAAGGGATAAGAGGTCATCAGGTAGGCCTGTTTTCTGACGTTTCCACTGGATCAGAACATGACATGTTTCTCTTTCACGCTGAGAGGTTACTGAAAGGGAGAGAGCTGGAAAGATGTTTCAAATACATTGAGGAACTGTTGTCATTCTCAATGGATGTAAAAACAGACTTCGTTTGCTTGCTGTCTGAGGTTACTTTGAGATGCTCCACTGCTCATTAGTAGTGCTGCGTTAAGCCAATCAGAAACACTATCTGATCCCCAAATGGGCACATTTATATGCCTACATTTGCATGCAGGACAGGTAGCCTATCGGCCTACTTCTACGTATAATCCGGTGCGTGTCCTTACTCAACATTGACAGAAGCGCTCCAAACAAAAGACCATACATAAATTGGAAAAACTCCTAAAAGGAATGAAATGAATCAAAACTTGTTTCTCTCAAGCATATGTTGTGTGCTCTGCAAACAGCGTGTCCACTCCAACAACGGGGACTTTAGACTGGAATAATTATATATTGAATGCATTAACAGAAATGACTGTAATCTAACAAACATTATAGATTACAAATTATAGGAATTAATGGTAAATGTACTACTGGTGATATATGTAATGGGGAATTGACAGACACTAACAATCAAATACAAATAATTCACACAATGAAGTTGACTGTTCACAAATTGGCAGGAGAGAGCACATTCTGGAGAGAGACGTGCGTTGTGCGTTTTAGCCACCGCAATGGATTAGTGTCCTGAGATGGGCGCCAATCAGACATGTCTCCTGTGCCATAAAAAAATATATTTACCTACCTCATGAAGCTGGTTGAGAGAATGCCAAGAGTATGCAAAGCAGTCAAAGGCAAAGGATGGCTACTTAGATGAATCTCAAATATTAAATATATATTTTGATTTTAACACTTTTTTGGGTTACAACAGGATTCCATATGTGTTATTTCATAGTTTCGAAGTCTTCACTATTATTCTACAATGTAGAAAATAGTAAAAATAAAGAAAAACCCTTGAATGAGTAGGTGTGTCCAAACTTCTGACTGGTACTCTATATTTGTTACGCAAATCTCGGTCGACCAACAGCCTATCGCCTAAACAATTGACCAGTCGACTAATTGGAGTCAGCCCTACTGATTTTCAATTGACAGGTAATTAGTAACTGTAACGTATTACAGTTTAAGTCTCTTACCTAGGGCTGTTGCGATGACCGTATTACCGCCACACCGACAGTCATGAGTCATAAGACAGTCAAATTCCACTTGACCGTTTAGTCACGGTAATTAGGCTTCTCCAAGCTCTGATGCTGCTGATGGTCATTAGTAGCCTACCAAACTTCCTAACTGCCTGATCTCAGCACTCTATTGTCCCTCTAATCACTGACATCAATGCAAATGTAATCAAAAATCTAATCAAACACTTCATGAGCTCATGTTGCGCAACATTTCTATAGGCTATGCAATTGCGTGAGAAAACAGTGATGGCCTCTGTTGAAAAGAGGATCCCATCAGCTGTCTATAGACTAGGCCTACTATATTTATTTCTCAACTTTCTTAATATTAAGCACATTGCTTCTCTTTACAACAGGAATATAGCCTACCAGGCTGGCATTAAAATGAACCACAGGAAAAGCTCCTCCATTCGCTATTTAAGTGCATAGATGACCTGTATTTTTATCTCTGCCCCTGTTTGGAGACAGGTGCATGATAATGATCCGTCCTAAATCAAAACAAATTGCACACATTATTTAGTATATGTAAAGACAAGCTTAAATCAAGAATTGTCTGATGGGTGACAATATAGCCTAACTGGCATACATAAGCAGCACGTGAGTTTCAAGTTTGGGGAAGATCATTTTCACCATAAAAATGCACCTTTTATAATAAATACATTACATGCACAATCGCATTTGCGGTCACTTGATAATGGTGTTTTTTGCTAATGGAACATTCGTGCTTAGGGTGCATTACGGCCATACAAAGGGGATTCCGCCGTGAAATCCGCGGCATTATCAAGTGCTTGTCAAATTGTGAATGAGAGACTAATGAAGTGTGTACATCCTCCGCAAAAAAACAAAGCAGAGCTCATGCCTTTCAAGCAACTTTTTTTCAAATCGTTAGTCGCGTCATGCCGCCTTACAATGTATTAAAAACAAAACATAGCGCAAAATTTGCAGAACAACTAAAGTTACATGAATAACTCTAAATTAAGCATATAGGAGTACCTATTTCTTTGTTAACCTCAACAAAAAATTGCCGCATGGTCGCACTCTCTCAAATCGTTTGGAGAAAATGTCCTTTCTTTTATTCAGCATTGTTCAATTGTATTCTTCATACTATAAAATAATGCCACGGAATTCTAAGCAAATCTTGTCTGCTAAATGAACTAGTGTAGCCCAGCCATTTAGCATAACCAGATCAGAACCTAACATAAGGACAACTCAGAGTATTCTGTTCTGTTCTTCTGAAATAGACTACATTTTCTTCATGTCATGCTTCTTTAGACCTGTCCCTAATAAATAATGGATTTATTGCGAAGTTGTAGGCTATATTTAATGGATTTATTAGACATTTTTAAATGTAGATGTTCCAAAGTTCTGCATCAGTGGCTTGTAGGTGATTAGTGGAAGCCAGGAGATGCTAAATGTGTTTGTTGATTAACCATCAATTATCGTGAGACTGACCGTTATTTGCTTGACAATCACCGGCTGACTAAATTTTGTGACTGCCACAGCCCTAATCCTACCCACCCTGTTGATATGCCAACCTCTGCGTCGCTCTGGGTTGTTATTAAGACATGCTGAGGTAGGGTTGTCATGGGTCAGGCTCCAGTGCTGAATGAATAAGGATGGGGGGAGAGAAAGATGGAGTGTGGGAGGAGGGAATAGAGACTGTTCTGCTGCCAACCAGCAGACCAGAGCCTTGAAGTGGAAATGAGGGAGATGGAGAGTGTGTGTGTTTCAGCTGAGCTGGGCTGTGTGGGTCTCGGGGGACTTTGTGTCTGCTGCCCTCGGCATATCTCTGCTCTCTACCCTGAGGCAGTCGACAGCTCAGTCTCTCCACGGGATGGCTTGAAGTAGGCCCAGGAGGAGAGGTTTCATGTTGTCACAACAAGTGGGGCAACACACACTAATGACTTGTTCCACCCATTCAGTGCCTTTTGAGAAGTGTAACTTTAAAAAATATATACATTTTTCAAAGTTAATTTACACTTTGAATGCATATGAATCTAGAAGAGAAATATCTCTGCAATTGTTAATGTCATGCCCCCCCCCTCCGTTCTTGACTTTTCCTAAATAAGTATTTAACACACGTGTTAGCATTTTGATATCACAAACATAATTTGTGTTTATAGGCAGTTTTTAAGAGAACATTTTCCTGGAGCGCCAATAAATGACTTTTCCAAATACTGCTCCAGAGTCACATGCAGGTAAGACGTTTTGGTATATACGTGTTCTATATAGTATCACAGAGCAGATTCGGATGTTTCCAAACCACTTATAACTCTCAAATTGAAGAGTAACATAAATAACATTGCGTACTGTAACATAAATAATGAAAATGCTGTTGTGTTCCTCTGAGAGATATTTTTGCGTATTCTAGTGTTACCCAAGCTCTTCATAAACACAACCAAAGGATATTTTTGCGTATTCTAGTGTTACCCAAAGCTCTTCATAAACACAACCAAAGGATATGTTTTCAGATTAGCATACAGTGCCCTTGGAAAGTATTCAGACCCCTTTTTCAAATTTGTATTACGTTACAGCCTATTTCTAAAATGGTTTTAAAAAACAAACAAAAAACAAATCCTCAGCAATCTACACACAATACCCATAATGACAAAGCGAAAAAATATAATACAGAAATACCTTATTTACATAAGTATTCAGACCCTTTGCTATGAGACTCGAAATTGAGATCTGGTGCATCCTGTTTCCATTGATCATCCTTGAGATCTTTCTACAACTTGATTGAAGTCCACCTGGGGTAAATTCAATTGATTGGACATGATCTGTCAACTGTGGGACCTGTCTATATAAGGTCCCACAGTTGACAGTGCATGTCAGAGCAAAAACCAAGCCATGTGGTCGATGGAATTGTCCAGGATTGTGTCAGGGTACAGATCTGGGGAAGGGAACCAAAACATTTCTGTAGCATTGAAAGTCCCCAAGAACAGTGGCCTCCATCATTCTTAACCTGTCCAGGACCGGGGGTTCCGCTAACAGCCAATGAAATTGCAGGGCGCCAAATTCAATCAACAGAAATCTCATAATTAAAATTTCTCAAACATACAAGTATTAGACACCATTTTAAAGATAAAATTCTCGTTAATCCAACCACAGTGTCCAATTTCAAAAAGGCTTTTCGGCGAAAACAGAACATATCATTATGTTAGGTCAGCAACTAGTCACAGAAAGCATACAGCGATTTTCCAACCAAAGAGAGGAGTCACAAAAAGCAGAAATAGAGATCAAATTAATCACTAACCTTTGATATTCTTCATCAGATGACACTCCCGGGACAACATGTTACACAATACATGTATGTTTTGTTCGATCAAGTTCATATTTATATCCAAAAACCTCAGTTTTCATTTGGCTTTGCCTCCAAAACATCCTGTGAATTTGCACAGAGCCACATCAATTTACAGAAATACTCATAATAAACATTGATAAAAGATACAAGTGTTATTCACAGAATTAAAGATATACTTCTCCTTAATGCAACCGCTGTGTCAGATTTCAAAAAAACTTTACGGAAAAAGCACATCATGCTATAATCTGAGTACAGCGCTCAGAGCCCAAATAAGCCATAAAGATATCCGCCATGTTTTGGAGTCAACAGAAGTCAGAATAGCATTATAAATATTCACTTACCTTTGATCTTCATCAGAATGCACTCCCAGGAATCCCAGTTCCACAATAAATGTTTGATTTGTTCGATAAAGTTAATGATTTGTCCAAACACCTCCTTTTTGTTAGCACGTTTAGCCCAGTATTCCAAATTCATGACGTGCGATCACTAGGAGCAGACGAAAAGTCAAAGTTCCGTTACAGTCCGTAGAAACATGTCAAATGAAGTATAGAATCAATCTTTAGGATGTTTTTAACATAAATCTTCAATAATGTTCCAATCTGAGAATTCCTTTGTCTTCAGAAATGCAATGGAACTCAAGCTAACTCTCACATGAACGCGCATGGTCAGCTCGTGGCTCTCTGGGAGAGACCTTACTCAATCCCCTCTCATTCGCCCCCACTTCACAGGAGAAGCATCAAACAAGGTTCAAAGACTGTTGACATCTAGTGTAAGCCTTAGGAAGTGCAATATGACCCCATAGACACTGTGTATTCGATAGGCCAAGAGTTGAAAAACTACAAACCTCAGATTTCCCACTTCCTGGTTGGATTTATCAGGTTTTCCTGCCATATGAGTTCTGTTATACTCACAGACATCATTCAAACAGTTTTAGAAACTTCAGAGTGTTTTCTATCCAAATATACTGATAATATGCATATATTAGCAACTGGGACTGAGTAGCAGGCAGTTTACTCTGGGCACGCTTTTCATCCAAACGTGAAAATGCTGCCCCCTATCCCAAACAAGTTAAATTGAAGTTTTGAACCACCAAGACTCTCTTGGGCTCGAGTGGTGCAGTGGTCTAAGACACTGCATCCCAGTGCAAGAGGCGTCACTGCAGTACCTGGTTCGAATCCAGGCTGCATCACATCTGGCCGTGACTGGGAGTCCCATAGGGCGGCGCACAATTGGCCCAGCGTCGTCAGGGTTTGTCCAGGGTAGGCCGTCATTGTAAATAAGAATTTGTTCTTAACTGACTTGCCTAGTTAAATAAAAAAATAATTACAGCTGGCCACCCAGCCAAATTGACCAATCAGGCTAGAAGGGCCTTGGTCACAGATTTCCTCTGGACATTGGAGAACCTTCAGAAGGACAACCATCTCTGCAGTACTTCACAAATCAGTCCTTTATGGTAAAGTGGCCAGACGGAAGCCACTCCTCAGTGGCTTGTTGTACATGGACCTTGACTCTTCTTTTAAACATTATGGTCTGTTCAATATTCCTGTCTTGTTTGCATTTTTCATCCCCTTCTGTCTTTCTCTCACTCTTTTTTTCCTCGATCTCGCCCTCTTTTTTGCCCTCTTTTTCTGTTTCGCTTTTTCTCTCTCGCTCTCTTTCTCACTCTCTCCCCCTCTTTTCTGTGAGTTCTGTCCTGTGATGTCTGGTCTTCTGTGTGTTAGTAACAGCTGCCAAGGGAGCCTCCTCCCTCCATCTCTCCCCACCCATTTCTTTCTCACACAACAAAGCAGGAGGAAAGTTTAGTGCCACTCTGTGTGAACCCAATAACTTTCTGAGTTATCTGTCATCTACAGAGCTGTGACCTGGCTCTACACTGCAACTCAAACACTGACACATAGTTGTCACTTTTCCCTGTGTTGTGACTAAACAAATTACAACATTGGGAATGTGTTTGCAGTGGAATGTAATTGTACTTACTGCATAACTAACAGAACAACTAAAGTATGTTTGGTGACTTTTATTTAAGATGTAATTGGTTTGTACAGTAAGAGCTGCCCTGATGGGGTCTGTCTGCACAGCATCCAACCCCCGGAGCCATTAGTCATCTGTATGTCAGTCACCCATCTCCCTAGGTGTGACAACTGAAAGCATCAGAACAACTCTTAGTTGGCCCTAGCTAGCGCTCAACATGGGTTACAACAGGTAAATAATCAACATGGAGGAGACAGGAGAGAGCTTGCTGTCTTCGTTGTGCAGGAGATGGAGGCAGGGAGAGGAGACGGGTAGGTGTAGAGGCACCTTTGATCCACTGCCTGCCTGTCAGTACCACAGCAGAGCCACGCACCAGGCTGTCTGCTCCACTTTCCTCCCCAGCTCGAATGTACTATTTTCAGCTTTTTGAGGGGACTCGGTTAGCTGAGCTAGAGCATGTCGGTGGTGCTGAATGCCTGGTTTAATGAGGAGATGGGAGTTGTGACAAACACACTAGCAGTTGTGATGGAGGGAGTGTCTGTGTGTCACTTCGGTGTGTTTACTGTATGTGGGTTTGAGAGAATTACTGTGTATGTAGTGTCTGTGCATGTGTGTGCAATCTTGTATGTACATGCATGTGATTGTGAACATTAGTTTGAAGCTGTTCTGGCTCGTGGTGCCCTATTAAGACTGTTGGTGTTTCCTTTATTCTGGCAGTTACCTGTATGTGTTTGTTTTGTCCTCTATCTTACGTGTTTACTCCCCAGCTGGGCCCAGAGTGCAGCCTGAAGCCTCAATTTAGTGCCCCCCCCCCAACCCCTGCCTTGTCTCCCAGTGTGTTCCCCCCCCAACCCCTGCCTTGTCTCCCAGTGTGTTCCCCCCCAACTCCTGCCTTGTCTCCCAGTGTGTTGTCCCCCCAACCCCTGCCTTGTCTCCCAGTGTGTTGTCCCCCCAACCCCTGCCTTGTCTCCCAGTGTGTTGTCCCCCCAACCCCTGCCTTGTCTCCCAGTGTGTTGTCCCCCCAACCCCTGCCTTGTCTCCCAGTGTGTTGTCCCCCCAACCCCTGCCTTGTCTCCCAGTGTGTTGTCCCCCCAACCCCTGCCTTGTCTCCCAGTGTGTCGTCCCCCCAACCCCTGCCTGGTCTCCCAGTGTGTCGTCCCCCCAACCCCTGCCTTGTCTCCCAGTGTGTCGTCCCCCCAACCCCTGCCTTGTCTCCCAGTGTGTCGTCCCCCCAACCCCTGCCTGGTCTCCCAGTGTGTCGTCCCCCCAACCCCTGCCTGGTCTCCCAGTGTGTCGTCCCCCCAACCCCTGCCTGGTCTCCCAGTGTGTCGTCCCCCCAACCCCTGCCTGGTCTCCCAGTGTGTCGTCCCCCCAACCCCTGCCTGGTCTCCCAGTGTGTCGTCCCCCCAACCCCTGCCTGGTCTCCCAGTGTGTCGTCCCCCCAACCCCTGCCTGGTCTCCCAGTGTGTCGTCCCCCCAACCCCTGCCTGGTCTCCCAGTGTGTCGTCCCCCCAACCCCTGCCTGGTCTCCCAGTGTGTCGTCCCCCCAACCCCTGCCTGGTCTCCCAGTGTGTCGTCCCCCCAACCCCTGCCTGGTCTCCCAGTGTGTCGTCCCCCCAACCCCTGCCTGGTCTCCCAGTGTGTCGTCCCCCCAACCCCTGCCTGGTCTCCCAGTGTGTCGTCCCCCCAACCCCTGCCTGGTCTCCCAGTGTCTCGTCCCCCCAACCCCTGCCTGGTCTCCCAGTGTGTCGTCCCCCCAACCCCTGCCTTGTCTCCCAGTGTGTCGTCCCCCCAACCCCTGCCTTGTCTCCCAGTGTGTCGTCCCCCCAACCCCTGCCTTGTCTCCCAGTGTGTCGTCCCCCCAACCCCTGCCTTGTCTCCCAGTGTGTCGTCCCCCCAACCCCTGCCTTGTCTCCCAGTGTGTCGTCCCCCCAACCCCTGCCTTGTCTCCCAGTGTGTCGTCCCCCCAACCCCTGCCTTGTCTCCCAGTGTGTCGTCCCCCCAACCCCTGCCTTGTCTCCCAGTGTGTCGTCCCCCCAACCCCTGCCTTGTCTCCCAGTGTGTCGTCCCCCCAACCCCTGCCTGGTCTCCCAGTGTGTCGTCCCCCCAACCCCTGCCTGGTCTCCCAGTGTGTCGTCCCCCCAACCCCTGCCTGGTCTCCCAGTGTGTCGTCCCCCCAACCCCTGCCTGGTCTCCCAGTGTGTCGTCCCCCCAACCCCTGCCTGGTCTCCCAGTGTGTCGTCCCCCCAACCCCTGCCTGGTCTCCCAGTGTGTCGTCCCCCCAACCCCTGCCTGGTCTCCCAGTGTGTCGTCCCCCCAACCCCTGCCTGGTCTCCCAGTGTGTCGTCCCCCCAACCCCTGCCTGGTCTCCCAGTGTGTCGTCCCCCCAACCCCTGCCTTGTCTCCCAGTGTGTCGTCCCCCCAACCCCTGCCTTGTCTCCCAGTGTGTCGTCCCCCCAACCCCTGCCTTGTCTCCCAGTGTGTCGTCCCCCCAACCCCTGCCTTGTCTCCCAGTGTGTCGTCCCCCCAACCCCTGCCTTGTCTCCCAGTGTGTCGTCCCCCCAACCCCTGCCTGGTCTCCCAGTGTGTCGTCCCCCCAACCCCTGCCTGGTCTCCCAGTGTGTCGTCCCCCCAACCCCTGCCTGGTCTCCCAGTGTGTCGTCCCCCCAACCCCTGCCTGGTCTCCCAGTGTGTCGTCCCCCCAACCCCTGCCTGGTCTCCCAGTGTGTCGTCCCCCCAACCCCTGCCTGGTCTCCCAGTGTGTCGTCCCCCCAACCCCTGCCTGGTCTCCCAGTGTGTCGTCCCCCCAACCCCTGCCTGGTCTCCCAGTGTGTCGTCCCCCCAACCCCTGCCTGGTCTCCCAGTGTGTCGTCCCCCCAACCCCTGCCTTGTCTCCCAGTGTGTCGTCCCCCCAACCCCTGCCTTGTCTCCCAGTGTGTCGTCCCCCCAACCCCTGCCTTGTCTCCCAGTGTGTCGTCCCCCCAACCCCTGCCTGGTCTCCCAGTGTGTCGTCCCCCCAACCCCTGCCTGGTCTCCCAGTGTGTCGTCCCCCCAACCCCTGCCTGGTCTCCCAGTGTGTCGTCCCCCCAACCCCTGCCTGGTCTCCCAGTGTGTCGTCCCCCCAACCCCTGCCTGGTCTCCCAGTGTGTCGTCCCCCCAACCCCTGCCTGGTCTCCCAGTGTGTCGTCCCCCCAACCCCTGCCTTGTCTCCCAGTGTGTCGTCCCCCCAACCCCTGCCTTGTCTCCCAGTGTGTCGTCCCCCCAACCCCTGCCTTGTCTCCCAGTGTGTCGTCCCCCCAACCCCTGCCTTGTCTCCCAGTGTGTCGTCCCCCCAACCCCTGCCTGGTCTCCCAGTGTGTCGTCCCCCCAACCCCTGCCTGGTCTCCCAGTGTGTCGTCCCCCCAACCCCTGCCTTGTCTCCCAGTGTGTCGTCCCCCCAACCCCTGCCTTGTCTCCCAGTGTGTCGTCCCCCCAACCCCTGCCTGGTCTCCCAGTGTGTCGTCCCCCCAACCCCTGCCTGGTCTCCCAGTGTGTCGTCCCCCCAACCCCTGCCTGGTCTCCCAGTGTGTCGTCCCCCCAACCCCTGCCTGGTCTCCCAGTGTGTCGTCCCCCCAACCCCTGCCTGGTCTCCCAGTGTGTCGTCCCCCCAACCCCTGCCTGGTCTCCCAGTGTGTCGTCCCCCCAACCCCTGCCTGGTCTCCCAGTGTGTCGTCCCCCCAACCCCTGCCTGGTCTCCCAGTGTGTCGTCCCCCCAACCCCTGCCTGGTCTCCCAGTGTGTCGTCCCCCCAACCCCTGCCTGGTCTCCCAGTGTGTCGTCCCCCCAACCCCTGCCTGGTCTCCCAGTGTGTCGTCCCCCCAACCCCTGCCTGGTCTCCCAGTGTGTCGTCCCCCCAACCCCTGCCTGGTCTCCCAGTGTGTCGTCCCCCCAACCCCTGCCTGGTCTCCCAGTGTGTCGTCCCCCCAACCCCTGCCTGGTCTCCCAGTGTGTCGTCCCCCCAACCCCTGCCTGGTCTCCCAGTGTGTCGTCCCCCCAACCCCTGCCTGGTCTCCCAGTGTGTCGTCCCCCCAACCCCTGCCTGGTCTCCCAGTGTGTCGTCCCCCCAACCCCTGCCTGGTCTCCCAGTGTGTCGTCCCCCCAACCCCTGCCTGGTCTCCCAGTGTGTCGTCCCCCCAACCCCTGCCTGGTCTCCCAGTGTGTCGTCCCCCCAACCCCTGCCTTGTCTCCCAGTGTGTCGTCCCCCCAACCCCTGCCTTGTCTCCCAGTGTCCTGAATCCGCTTCGGCTCCTGCTGTCTTATTTACTTTCTCAATACCACTGGAGTTATAACTTGTTTTCGGTTGTGGATATGAAAGATGTTAATATCATGGGATTGTTGAATACTTGTTTCTGATTGGCTTGAATGTGTTTGGAGGATACATTGGCATGGGGTTAATCGAGGGCATTATCACTTAAATATAACGGGTTACCAACATATTCAAATAATGATTGACATATTTTCATTACATTTTTATTTAGATTAATTTATTCATACTATTTCATCCTTCCACAAAATATAGTCCTGACACAAATCTAGGGTTGCTACCCAAGCCGGCTGGTCGTTCGTTCTATCAGTTCGGTTGCCAGAGACGCGACCGTCGTTCAGTCTTTTTGTTCTGTATCTATGGATGTGACCCAGTCGTTCATCCTAAATGTTCTATTGTCATACTAGCTGGCAACGTTCTTATCCCTTGCTTGCTAGCTACCCAACTACGGCTAACTTAGTCAAGTTAAACACCGCAGCCAGAATAACAGCAAAGTAGATGCATGTTTAAGCTGTTTTCTAGTGACATTTATTTGGATACATTCATAAGAATCAGCTAATGATGAGCGATTTCACCTGGCATAGAAAATGTGTTCTCTCGTCAGGACACTGTTGTTCAGGGAAGCTAGCCAACAACACAGCTAACACAATCACTTCAAACTGAAGCTGGAAAGACTGCAAACTAGCTGCATTTAGTTTCGGTTTATCTGTTTTCCATTGAAATGTCTTTCGTATATGTCCTAAAATGATGCCTATTCCTGATTTCGACTGGCTGAGAAAAACTGTCTGTCCCGACTCCCGACCCCTACATGTTCATTACTATTGGACAGCTGGAGATTGAATTTCAATATTGAAACAATGTTGGAAATGTCAGAGAGACCGACTGCAAGGTTTATGCAAATCGCTATTGAAAACCAATTGCTAGTCTAAAAGAAATGGGAGAATCTCTATATGGTATTTACAGTAGAGATCAAGTTTATAAATTGTATGGCTGGGCTGATGAGACAGTGGATTGCACAGTGAGATGGATCAGAGTAAATAGGCATAGCTTTAGCCGGTTGTCACTTCAAATTGTATTGGTCACATACACATGGTTAGCAGATGTTAATGCGAGTGTAGTGAAATGCTTGTGCTTCTAGTTCTGACTGTGCAGTAATATCTAACAAGTAATCTAACGATTTCACAACAGGTGGAATAGACATAGGCTGGAATGCGGTTTTAACCAATCAGCATCCAGGATTAGATCCACCCGTTGTAGAATTAACTGTCTGTAGTTCATTCTTCCATGTTTGAGCGGCTTTTGAAAGCAAGTCAAATTGAAAACATTGGCATTGTGGTTTGGTTAGCTAAACTAGCAAGTCTGTGTTTGGTTACCAAGGCAACTACTGTAGCTTTCTAGTTAACTTGCTAGCTACTTCAGTGGATGTTGAACACATTTCTAGAGGCAACTGTGTTCAATTATAGCCATGAGGCAACTGTGTTCAATTATAGCCATGAGGCAACTGTGTTCAATTATAGCCATGAGGCAACTGTGTTCAATTATAGCCATGAGGCAACTGTGTTCAATTATAGCCATGAGGCAACTGTGTTCAATTATAGCCATGAGGCAACTGTGTTCAATTATAGCCATGGTATAAAAGAGATAATCAGCTATGTTCTCTGGAAAATAATGCAACTCCTAGCTGTTTATTATTTTCCATAAGACGCATAACCTCTTGTTGATTATTCCTTAGTATCTGGTTATACAAGTGTTGGAGTACCAGTCCCTGCCAATGCTGCCAACTGGAAGAAATCCACAGTACTTTTTATTCAATCCACTGGCAACACCAGACATGTTGTCTTTGATTGGCTGTCTAAAATATAATGTCATGGTAGGTTAGCTTAACATACTGATGTAGTGATTTCTGTCTTTGTGTCTCTGTCTCAGGACTGGGTAAGGGCAGAAGGAAGCAGAGTGCCAGTGACGCCTTCCCCATGCCCAGCACAGATGCGGAGTACCCCTCCAATGGGAGTGGCGGAGGAGGGGCCGAGCGGGTCTACGACCTCAACATCCTGGCTGTGGTCAAGTTCTCGTACGTGGCGGAGCGCGAGGACGAGCTGACCCTAGCCAAGGGGTCCCGGGTCACGGTGATGGAGAAGTGCAGTGACGGTTGGTGGCGGGGCAGCCAGGGGGGCCGTGTGGGCTGGTTCCCCTCTAACTATGTCCTGGAGGACCCCGCAGAGGGTGAAGGGGGTAGAGGAGGAAGGGACTCCCCAGGGAGGGGCAGGGAGGCCACGATGACCAACGGGCGGGCGGGAGGTGGTGGCAGCCGGGGTGGCGAGGGCAGTGGTGCGCTCCAGCTGGTCCAGACTCTCTACCCGTTCAGCTCAGTGACGGAGGAGGAGCTGAACTTTGAGAAAGGAGAGGTGATGGAGGTTGTTGAGAAACCTGAGAACGACCCAGAGTGGTGGCGCTGCCGGAACACCCGCGGTCTGGTGGGCCTGGTGCCCAAAAACTACGTGCTGGTGCTGAATGACACCAACGGGCCTCCCGGGCTCCCCGCCCTTCCGCTGTCGCCCCCCGGCTCCCCACAGATCGGTCATGTGGCCCCGGCGTGCGAGGGCAAGTTTGCAGGCAGGGACTGGTACTACGGAGGGGTGACCAGACACCAAGCAGAGCTGGTCCTCAACGAGAGAGGAGAGGAGGGGGACTTCCTCATACGTGACAGCGAGTCATCGGTGAGTGGGGGAGGAGAGGATGAAGGAAGGGGAGGGATTAGGGAAGGAGGTAGGAGTGTGTGAGAAGAGATAGACCAGGGTTTCCCAAACACTGCCCCCCGGGGATAGATGGTACAGTTGAGGGGGAGATGGAGGATAGAAGGATGGTGGGAAGGGGAAGATCTCAATTGCATACTGCTCATGCCCCTCTCTGACCACCTCCTCCAATGGGTTTTGAGGAGGTGACGAGGAGAGAGGACGCGAGGAGTATGCAATTGAGATCTTCCCAAGGATAAAATACTAAGTTGGAGGATAGGAGATATACAGTATCTGCACACATGAACAGCTATTGGCCTGTGATTTCTAAATGAAGTCATAGTGCCCTCTGCTGGTGGATAGTGAGTAGTGTTAGTAGGGTGTTGGAGATGTTTCATCTATGTTGTGTGTAAAGTGAACTGACTCTCGCTCTCTCCATCCTTCTCCCTCTAGCCCAGTGATTTCTCTGTGTCTCTGAAGGCGCCTGGGAAGAACAAGCACTTCAAGGTGCAGTGTTCAGAGGAGGTCTACTGTATTGGCCAGCGCAAGTTTAGCTCCATAGATGAACTGGTGGAACACTACAAGAAAGCACCCATCTTCACCAGCGAACAAGGAGACAAGCTCTACCTGGTCAAACCGCTGCCCGCACCCCAGCTATCCTCAACATGCTGAACTTGAGGAGAGACCTTACTGTCTGTTTTAGCCCAGTCACATAGTTCGTATTGGTCCTGTTAACTTTGTTAGTTAAAAAAAAAAAATCAAAATGTAAACCCTCCAGAGGTTCTGATGATTTCTAAAGGAAATAATAAGTTCACTAAGGGACCACTGTAAACACTCTTTAGATGTTTCCTTCTTCCTTTTGCCTAATCCTCATCTATCCTTCTCTTCCTCCACCTTCATCCTCATCTATCCTTCTCTTCCTCCACCTTCATCCTCATCTATCCTTCTCTTCCTCCACCTTCATCCTCATCTATCCTTCTCTTCCTCCACCTTCATCCTCATCTATCCTCTTCCTCCACCTTCATCCTCATCTATCTCTCTTTTCCTCCACCTTCATCCTCATCTGTCCCTCTTTTCCTCCACCTTCATCCTCATCTGTCCCTCTTTTCCTCCACCTTCATCCTCATCTATCCCTCTTTTCCTCCACCTTCATCCTCATCTATCCCTCTTTTCCTCCACCTTCATCCTCATCTATCCCTCTCTTCCTCCACCTTCATCCTCATCTATCCCTCTCTTCCTCCACCTTCATCCTCATCTATCCCTCTCTTCCTCCACCTTCATCCTCATCTATCCCTCTCTTCCTCCACCTTCATCCTCATCTATCCCTCTCTTCCTCCACCTTCATCCTCATCTATCCCTCTCTTCCTCCACCTTCATCCTCATCTATCCCTCTCTTCCTCCACCTTCATCCTCATCTATCCCTCTCTTCCTCCACCTTCATCCTCATCTATCCCTCTCTTCCTCCACCTTCATCCTCATCTATCCCTCTCTTCCTCCACCTTCATCCTCATCTAGCCCTCTCTTCCTCCACCTTCATCCTCATCTAGCCCTCTCTTCCTCCACCTTCATCCTCCTCGGGACTCAATTTGAGAGAGAGATACTGTCAATGTGCCACCTGCTTACTGTATTGCTTTTCTATTGGCACTACACTTATTATTCTGTTTTTCTATTGGCCGCAGCTCTACACTACTGCTATTTGATTGGCTCCTGCTGTACACTAACTGCACTGTTCTATTGGCTCCAGCTCTACACTACACTTAGTTCTCGTTTCAATCTGGATGGCTGAAGCGTTACAGATTGAACGCTAGAGATGTAAAGGTCATTTCTGATTGAGCTGACCGATGCAGCGTTTTACCGTGAATGCAGTCTCCGCTAACACGAGAACATATTCTTTCAATTTAAATCACGCTTTAATGCTGAACTTTCACTATATGAATTGAGCCCTTATTGTACTGCTCTTCATTGGCCATAGTGCTGTTTTCCAATGAAATCAGGTCTTCAGGCGTTCTACTCTCAATATGTAAATGGAGCTGATGGATGACACTAATTCAAGAGTAATATGTTTTTTGTTTTTATTTACTTCTTGCTACGTTTCGATCATGGGGTTCTCAGCTTTTATTAGATATAATATATCTGAATGTCATTGAGCATTGTTATTTAATTCTTGTTCCCACTGTATGTATATATTCAGAAGATGTGCATATATGAATCGTTTTGATCCAACCTATGGTACTGTACCGCTGATCACGTGATGAGAATTGAAATGCGTATGTTCAATAAAAGTTTTTGCAGAATAACTCAAATCATAAGCCGTCTGCCCTTTCTGTCTCTGATGCTGTATTGTGAGACAAGTGGTAATTGCTGCTGGTGTCTGGGAGTGGATGTTATTATTCTACACCATAGTTAATCATAGTCAGAACTGTCTGGCTGTTGAAATGCAGTCTGGCTGCTGAGTGACTGAGCGTCGTCGTCTTCTTTGAAATCATGGCGGTCCGCAAACAATCGTTTTAAGTACTGTGCTGGAATGTACAATCAATCATGAGCTGGCGAATTCTGTACTACCATGAAAATAAAATGAAAACCAATTAAATCCCTACTAACTTCTACCAAATCCTCCCCCAACCCCGTTAAACGTTATCTATGTCATGCTGAAACACTCCACCCTTGGGATTGTTCAGCATGTCCCACGTACATGGCCTTTAATCTTCTCCCTGTGTAAGCTTTTCCATTTTCAGAATCTTCTCTTGCTGAACCTGGCTACCAAAAAACATGAACAATCTACCATTTCCAATGAACTGAGCTAATTTCACTTCCCCTACCTCTTTCTCTACGGCATTAGTTAGTCAGATAGTGTTTGATGAGAACACAGGGAGATACCCTATCACTATTTCCACTCCAACACATTACTCTTGATTCATACCTTGGCCCTCTTTATGCTTTCTTTACAAGATGCTCCACTGCTTTCTGTATCATGATCTCTCTTCTTATGTCTTTCCAGTACTGACCATTCTCGTCCTTGACCCTCATTCTGCAGCTCCATACCATCAGAACTGACACCTATTGCGTTCGCATTCCAGCACAGCTGTTGCTTCACCAACTTTTCCTTCATTTTGTCGGCGTCTCGTTGCATCATTGGTTAACACCATCTGCCACAGGTCTGATGACACCTAGCTGTCAACATGCAGAGTTTGACAGATTGATTGAACCGGATCGACTGGCTTGTCTCAGTCTGATCAGAGTATATCATTAATAGCTCCCTCACAGACAGTCTGTACAAATGATGCAGATGATTGTGAAAGCGTAAACAGACTTCTGATTTGTCCTACGCTGACACCCACAATGACAACCTTGTCAGACATTGATTAAGGGCTCGATTCAATCAGATCCGCTTTAGCCAGCATCTGCATAGAGATTGTTTTGATGGTGTTGGAGGTGGAACTACGTTAGAGCTGTCAAATCCACTAGTGGCTCCTGTCATACGTAAAGCTGACCACGAGTCGCACTACAAGTTCGAACACTGGAATGTGAGATGTAATCTACACCTCCATTAGAATGATATAAATCCTCATTATTTTTGTTTTTAATGATTTTTTAATTTAAGCGTAATTATTCTATATAGGCTACATATTCTCGTTCTGAACTTCTAACACGAATGGGGTGGGTATGGCTTCTTGAAAATGATCGCAAGAGCAGCTGATCACTGCTATACAGTTAAACCTCCCACACCGCCAAAACATCCGCTATGTGGGCAGGGCAGTGGCTGTTCTACCGCCCTAGGACAGATAAAATAAATTGCTTCCCCCGACAAAACTAGAATATTCCCAGTAAGTAAAGGACGTTGAAAATAAAATGTGTATTTTTTGACGACGTTGAAGTTATGTTCATTTTAGGTTCTGAATAAAATCTGAAAATATAGATTTTCCGGACATTGAAATAAGGTTCATTTTCGGTTCAGAATGAAAGCTGAAAATACCTATTTTAAAGATGTTGAAAATACGTATTTTCTGTATGTTGAAATCCGGTACATTTTTGGTTCTGAATGAAAGTTGAATAGACGTCTATGTTTTGGACCAAATCAAGGCCGGGTTGGACTAAAAACCAACGTCCGTGGAAATCAAGGCAAAGTCCGATAGAAAAAAAACGTCCAAAAGGCGTCGGCATCGTTCCGTGCTTACTGAGGTGTTGCCTCAAATGTAATTTTATGAGTGCCAATCTATGCGGTAAACCTTTCCAGCCTCCAGACAGTGGTGAAAGGAAAGAGAAATCTGTTACCAGGGGTGTAACTTTCACTGGAGACGTGTTTGTCAGTGATGTGTACACCGAGGAACTATTTCACCTCCACTGCGGTCCCGTCGATGTGAATAGGGGTGTGCTCTCTCCGTTGTCTCCTCAAGTCCACGATCAGCTCCTTCGTTTTGTTGACGTTGAGGGAGAGGTTATTTTCCTGGCACCACTCTGCCAGGGCCCTCACCTCCCTGTATGCTGTCTCATCATTGTTGGTAATCAGGCATACTACTGTTGTGTCGTCTGCAAACTTAATGATTGAGTTGGAGGCGTGCATGGCCACACAGTCATGGGTGACCAGGGAGTACAGGAGGGGACTGAGCACGCACCCTTCTGGGGCCCCTGTGTAGTGGAGGTGTTGTTTCCTACCTTCTCCACCTGGGGGAGGCCCGTCAGGAAGTCCACGACCCAGTTGCACAGGGCGGGGTTCAAATCCAGGGCTCCGACCTTAATGATAAGCTTGGAGGGTACTATGGTGTTGAAGGCTGAGCTATAGTCAATGAACAGCATTCTTGAATTAAGGTATTCCTCTTGTCCAGATGGGATAGGGCAGTATGCAGTGCAATGGCGATTGCATCGTCTGTGGACCTATTGGGGCGGTAAGCAAATTGAAGTGGATCTAGGGTGTCAGGTAAGGGGGAGGTGATATGATCCTTAACTAGACTCTCAAAGCACTTCATGATGACAGAAGTGAGTGCTACGGGGCGATAGTCATTTAGATCAGTTACCTTGGTGGACATCTTGAAGCAAGTGGGGACAGCAGACTGGGATAGGGAAAGATTGAATATGTCCGTAAAAACACTCCAGCCAGCTGGTCTGTGCATGCTCTGAGGACGCAGCTAAGGATATAGTCTGGACCGGCAGCCTTGCGAGGGTTAACACGCTTGAATGTCTTACTCATGTCAGCCACTGAAAACGAGAGCCCACGGTCCTTGGGAGCAGACCGCATCGGTGGCACTGTGTTATCCTCAAAGCGGGCAAATGAAGGTGTTTAGCTTGTCCGGGAGCAAGACGTCGGTGTCTGTGACGTGGCTGGTTTTCCCTTTGTAATCCGTGATTGTCTGTTGACCCTGCCACATACAGCCTAGTTTTAATGATTGTGAATGTTTTACCCTGGCTTTATCTGCTACATGGTTCATGTTAGATCATTTTTTGGATGGAACGTTGGTGGAGCGCCACAGTGATGCCTCCGACAGAGAGGCGCGCTGGGAAATGACAAGCAAAATATTTTAAGCCCCTGCCTTTGACAAGGTGGGCACTGCTTATCACAGGGCTGTATCAGCTCTCACCTAAAAAGCCCATATGCCACTGGTTGAGAGAAATTGTCATTGTTTTTGAGCAGAATTATGTGATGTTTTATGTGTTGTTGCGTGTGCATCTTGGTCAGTTTAGCTCAGTAAATGCCACCCTCGTCAATCTGCAACCATAGGCGGCGGCCTAATCCTGCCTGTTAACACTTTATCTGATTGAATCTTGGCCTAAGGGTGTGTTAGTAGTCAATAACATGGTGTGAAATTGTAGCTTTCTTTCAAAATATTTCTGGTAACAACTGTATCACTACAGCAGGTAAATCCCCCTGTTAAGAGAAAGTGGGGGAGAGGATGATGGAATGAGTAGATGTGAGCTAGGGGAGGAGAGGATGAGAGAATGGTAGAAGGAGAGCTGTTAGGGGACAGGGAAGTAGAGGATGAGTGAGATGGAAGGGGATGAGAGAAGAGGAGTGGAGGATGGCAGGAAGGATGAACAAAGAGGGGAAGAGAGAAGAGTCTGAATGAGAAGATGGTAGAAGGCAGGAAATATGAGCGGAAAATAGGATATATTGTCCCCTACCCCCGAATCTCCTTTAGAGAGCACTGGTCCTCTAGCTCAAAGAGATGCACTGTGAATGCCTGCCTATGTAACATGTCTAAACTTCCCTATTATCTTACTTTACTACCTTCATGTCTGCTGGTGTAGAAACATGACCAATAGATTAGATAACATGGTGGTGGTGAAGGGTGAAGCATGAAGGGACATTAATGACAGAAAGTCCTATACTCTAGTCTCTGAGAGACAGCCAGGCTTTGATAACCCTGATGAATGTGTGATCTGTTGGTAAGGACCTGTCTTTTTCTTTAAACATTTATTTTTTATTTCACCTTTATTTAACCAGGTAGGCAAGTTGAGAACACGTTCTCATTTACAATTGCGACCTGGCCAAGATAAAGCAAAGCAGTTCGACACATACAACAACACAGAGTTACAGATGGAGTAAAACAAACATACAGTCAATAATACAGTAGAAAAATAAGTCTATATACAATGTGAGCAAGTGAGGTGAGATAAGGGAGGTGAAGGCAAAAAAAAAAGGCCATGGTGGCGAAGTAAATACAATATAGCAAGTAAAACACTGGAATGGTTGATTTGCAGTGGAAGAATGTGCAAAGTAGAGATAGAAATAATGGGGTGCAAAGGAGCAAAATAAATAAATAAATAAATACCGTAGGGAAAGAGGTAGTTGTTTGGGCTAAATGATAGATGGGCTATGTACAGGTGCAGTAATCTATGAGTTGCTCTGACAGCTGGTGCTTAAAACTAGTGAGGGAGATAAGTGTTTCCAGTTTCAGAGATTTTTGTAGTTCGTTCCAGTCATTGGCAGCAGAGAACTGGAAGGAGAGGCGGCCAAAGGAAGAATTGGTTTTGGGGGTGACCAGAGAGATATACCTGCTGGAGCGCGTGCTACAGGTGGGTGCTGCTATGGTGACCAGCGAGCTGAGATAAGGGGGGACTTTACCTGGCAGGGTCTTGTAGATGACCTGGAGCCAGTGGGTTTGGCGACGAGTATGAAGCGAGGGCCAGCCAACGAGAGTGTACAGGTCGCAGTGGTGGGTAGTATATGGGGCTTTGGTGACAAAACGGATGGCACTGTGATAGACTGCATCCAATTTATTGAGTAGGGTATTGGAGGCTATTTTGTAAATGACATCACCGAAGTCGAGGATTGGTAGGATGGTCAGTTTTACAAGGGTATGTTTGGCAGCATGAGTGAAGGATCCTTTGTTGCGCAATAGGAAGCCAATTCTAGATTTAACTTTGGTTTGGAGATGTTTGATGTGAGTCTGGAAGGAGAGTTTACAGTCTAACCAGACACCTAGGTATTTGTAGTTGTCCACATATTCTAAGTCAGAGCCGTCCAGAGTAGTGATGTCGGACAGGCGGGCAGGTGCAGGCAGCGATCGGTTGAAGAGCATGTATTTAGTTTTACTTGTATTTAAGAGCAATTGGAGGCCACGGAAGGAGAGTTGTATGGCATTGAAGCTCGCCTGGACGGTTGTTAACACAGTGGCCAAAGAAGGGCCAGAAGTATACAGAATGGTGTCGTCTGCGTAGAGGTGGATCAGAGACTCACCAGCAGCAAGAGCAACATCATTGATGTATACAGAGGAGTCTAATGGAGTTAATGACAGACGTGGTTTACTGTGAGAGGTGGAGATGTGTGTGACTATGATGCAGAGAGGAATGGGCAGTCTAGTGTTTTTGCTGCAGTGTGGAGCAGGGTCTCTGCTGAGTAAGGGAGGGTGTTAGTCCTTCCAGCTTTATCTCAGGGAATGGCTTGGCCAGACACACTGTTCACATTACATTGAGTAAATCCTTCAGCCTTTTGATTGACCAGTGGCAAAACATCACACCGTGTCTGTCTGGTGAGGAGCACCCTTAGCAGAGATGCCAACAACCGGATTCATCTGGTTTTCAAGGATACAGCTATCTTCAGCCTAGCTTCCTTTTACGCTGAAAACCGGATGTGGAAACTCCACTCAGGCGTCTTTTTACACCTGCTACGTTAGATTAGGTGAGGAGGAGTGGGCTAGACACACACAAACCATACGGGCCCTGACAGGCTAGTGGTAATGGCTGGAGTAGAATGATTGACGTCGTTTCCATGTGTTTGATGCCATTCCATTCGCTCCGTTCCAGCCATTATTAAGAGCCGCCGTCCTCTCAGCAGCCTCCTCTGGTGTGTACTGTACATATTGTTGTGCAGTGGTTGATTGAATAAACTCCCTCAAATTGCTGATTGATCGCTGTTCTGATCCACTGCTCTCTGAACTCACAACTCTTCTCTCCTCCTCCATCTTGTCATTCTGCTGCTTCATCGCTGCAACCTGCTCTCAGAGCATTTTGTATTGTTCTGTACTTAAATCCCAGAACCTCAGGTCAAATATTATTAGTCATATGCGCCGAATACAACAGGTGTAGACCTTACAGTGAAATTCTTACTTACGAGCCCCTAACCAACAATGCAGTTAAAAAAAAATATGGATAAGAATAAGAACTAAAAGTAACAAGTAATTAAAGAGCAGCAGTAAAATAACAATAGCGAGACTATATACAGGGGGGTACCGATACAGAGTCAATGTGCGTGGGCATCGGTTAGTTGAGGTAGTATGTACATGTAGGTAGAGTTATTAAAGTGACTATGCATAGATGACAACAGAGTCGCAGTGGTGTAAAGATGTATATAGTCTGGGAAGCCATTTGACTAGATGTTAAGGCGTCTTATGGCTTGGGGGTAGAAGCTGTTGAGAAGCCTCTTGGACCTAGACTTGGCGCTCCGGTACTGCTTGCTGTGCGGTAGCAGAGAGAACAGTCTATGACTAGGGTGGCTGGAGTCTTGGACAATTTTTAGGGCCTTCCTCTGACACCGTCTGGAATAGAGGTCCTGGATGGCAGGAAGCTTGGCCCCAGTGATGTACTGGGCCATTCGCACTACCCTCTAGTGCCTTGCGGTCGGAGGCCGAGCAGTTGCCATACCAGGCAGTGATGCAACCAGTCAGGATGCTCTCGATGTTGCAGCTGTAGAACCTTTTGAGGATCTGAGGACCCATGCCAAATCTTTTCAGTCTCCTGAGGGGGAATAGGTGTTGTCGTGCCCTCTTCACTAGAGATTACATCATCTGTGGATTTGTTGGGGTGGTATGCAAATTGGAGTGGGTCTAGGGTTTCTGGGAGGATGGTGTTGATGTGAGCCATGACCAGCCTTTAAAAGCACTTCATGGCTACAGACGTGAGTGCTACGGGTCAGTAGTCATTTAGGCAGGTTACCTTAGTGTTCTTGGGCACAGCCACTATGGTGGTCTGCTTAAAACATGTTGGTATTACAGACTTGGACAGGGAAAGGTTGAAAATGTCAGTGAAGACATTTGCCAGTTGGTCAGCACATGCCCGCAGTACGCGTCCTGGTAATCCGTCTGGCCCTGCGGCCTTGTGAATGTTGACCCGTTTAAAGGTCTTACTCACATTGGCTACGGAGAGCGTGATCACACAGTCTTCCGGGACAGCTGGTGCTCTCATGCAGGTTACAGTGTTATTTACTTCGAAGCGAGCATCAAAGTAGTTTAGCTCGTCTGGTAGGCTTGTGTCACTGGGCAGCTCTTGGCTGTGCTTCCCTTTGTAGTCTGTAATGGTTTGCAAGCCCTGCCACATCCGACGAGCGTCAGAGCCGGTGTAGTACGATTCGATCTTAGTCCTGTATTGAAGCTTTGCCTATTTGATTGTTCGTCGGAGGGCATAGTGGGATTTTTGATAAGCTTCCGGGTTAGTCCCGCTCATTGAAAGCGGCAGCTCTAGCCTTTATCTCAGTGCAGATGCTGCCTGTAATCCATGTTTTCTGGTTGGGGTATGTACGTACGGTCACTCTGGGGACGACGTCATTGATGCACTGATTGATGAAGCCAATGACTGATGTGGTGTACTCCTCAATGCCATCGGAGGAATCCCGGAACATATTCCAGTCTGTGCTAGCAAAACAGTCCTGTAGCCATTAGCATGATATATTACGTTTTGTATGTATTCATTTTGGATGTCCATCACCATATGATATGCTACGATTTACAATTTGTATTATATGTTACGAATTTCAAAGCGTACAATATGTTATGAATTTGAAAAACGTACTATATGTTTTGAATTTGCTACATGTAGTATGATATGTTACGATTTCTAGCTAGGTGGCTAAAATGAGCTAGCTGGCTAACGTTAGCTTGGCTAGGGGGTTAAGGTTAGGGGAAGGGTTAGCTAACATGCTAAGTAGTTGCAAGTTGCTAATTAGCTAAAATGCTATAGTTGTCTGTGATCTGATTTGAAGACACAACTTTTGGGTTGCTAGACATTCGCGTTAAATGCACATCCATCCACCCCGAAAAACCACTCTACTTTTGTTTTTGCCTTAAGTAACCATCTGTCTTATGTAACCAAACATAACATATCACTCTAATTTGCCTAGGTACATCTAATTATGTCTAGTCTATGAGACCAGGCTGTTTCATCTCATTGTGTTTGTGAAGGTGTCAGATCATTGTGTGTGTGAAGTTATCAGTGAGAGGACACTGTTCATATAGAAGGCTTTCTCCGTCTCTGTACATAATTCCACTCCCCTCTCAATGATGAAAAAGCATTTTACACTAACACACACACACACACACACAGTACACACTCCCCATCTCTTTTACACATATGTACAGTACACACTCTCTCTTTTACACACACATACAGTACACACTCTCGCTCTCTTTTTCTCTCTATCTACTTTCTCACAAACACACACACCTCTTATGATGTGTCTCAAAGCCTGGAAAAACAATTAAATTAAACATTGAATGGTTATTAAACACCAATTTAAACACCAGCCAAGCACTCAAAGCCTTGAATGAAGACTTGATTAGTACTGATTGATTAGTACTGATTGATTAGTACTGCTTGGCTGGAGTAAAAGGCAGCAACCCACCAGCCCTGGCAGGGGAAGTTTACCCAACCTTGGTCTAAACATCAGAGCAGTAGCTCAGTCTCAGGCTCAGTCTTACATCCTGGTGCTAGCCTCCCCCAAAGAGAATAACAGATGGAAGAGAGAAATTACAGGATGCTCTCTCATGACCCGTGCCAGTCTCTGTTTGTCTGTCTGGTCTCTGTGTCTCATCCACTCTGTGGGCTCTTTCTCTTTTCCCACAATAAATCTGTTAAATATTAAAATACTGCAGCCGGCTGCTGTCTGGATACAAAGTGTGAAGAGTTCTGGACTGGCTGTGTACCGATCTCTCACAGCTCTCTCTCTGTCTCTCTCACTATCATGTATGTCTCTATTACCCCCCTGGCTGCCTTTTCCGCCTGTCTATATTTTGATCCCATTTTTCTCCCTCTCTTCATCTCCCTTCCTGTTCTTTCGAAACAGATATGTTTAACCCTGAGGTGGTACACTATTTGATGCTCAGTGCCAAATGTTTATTCTTCACGATAGATTTCCTTGACGCTAAACCGCGGCTTGGACAGCATTTATAGTAATGCATGGTTGATGCTGTAGTCTACCTAACTAACGTTACAAATTCAGTGTTGTCAGCATTATGCCTAGAGTCAGGTAGTAAAGAGTTTGTATCACAGATCACTGTGTGTGCGGGTGTGTAAGGTGTGTGAGAGAGATCCAGTGAAGTATGTTGTGGTGGAGGTCAGACATACAGAGAGGAAGTGTGAAAAACAAATATGTCTGCCCTTCTTCTGTCTCCTCCTCACCTGAAGATGGACAGAAACCCCAGAGCACAGGACAGGGACCGTTCAACGGGTACAGACTACAGTACAATCAAAGAGGAGAAGGTAGCTGTAGTTTACTGTGGTCAAATACGGGCAAAGTCCTTGGCTCAGTCATCTCAATCAGGTAAGGTTTTCTACCTGATATTGAATATTTCTAGTATAATTTTTTCTTCTCTACATTGGTTGGTTAGGTAGTGTACTCTAGACTAGGGCTTAGATTCAATCCGTAGCGTGGAAGATCTACGCTGTAGCTCAATTTAGATTTAAAGGCAATGTTCCTGCGTTTGCGGATACTGCTTGTTTGTATAATTTTTAAAATATTTTTTTAGGGGTGGATCAGCTTTAATATTGCAAATAGATTGTGGCTTCTATGAATGTGATTGTCTGCATCTTTTATAATCCCCCATATATATTTTTTATAAATATATATGTTATTTTAAATATATATATTGTTTTGAAATATATTTTCCTTTATTATTGTCCCATCCCCTAATTGGAGTAAACTAATGAACAACAACACTTAGGCTTTTACTTCCAGCTTATTCATACTATATACATTTTACATTTTACAGACACAGTGCATTTTACATTAGTTTTTTGTTTGTTTTTAGTCCCATCCTTCTGCTACCCTTAACCCCTCCCATCTATCGCTAAAGACCATCCATATATTTTTCAACTGTGCTGTGATGTTTCACAAAAGTTCTGAACCTTTCTATTCTCATAGTTTCTACAAATTGTAAATTAAAGATGAGCATTTTTACTAAGAGTATTATTATATTATTGATCGATTGACTCTGACTTTTCCGATCACCCAGCAGTGCTATTTGCAGAGTTAACTCCAGGTAAATGTTGCAATTCTTCAGCCATTCCTGAACCTGCGACCAAAAACAGCTACATATGGACAGTACCAAAACAAATGATCTAATGAGACTCTTCGCAGCAAAATCTGCAGAGCTGGGATGGTTGTGTCCCCCATATATATGACATCCTATTGGTCATTTGTATCAGTTCATAAACCATGTGCCATGGATTTGGTACATCGAAAATCTCTTCCCAACTATTTTCCAACCTGTATGTCACACCTGTCAATTTTTTGGTCCTTAAATGAAATTGGTATACTTTTTTATTTATCACAATTTTCTTTAACCAATTTTGGCCTTTAATGCATGGCCGACAGGCAAGTTCTTTACTTTCTCAGCCTTCCAATTGCTTCTTCTATTTTTGTGGTAATGCTGCAATCAGTTGGTTGTAATTTTGGGTAGAGCAGACACTTCCATATATCTTTGTTAGCTGCATGTGTGATATAACTCCACCAGTCTTATTTATGATATCATTTACAAAGAAAATATAATTTGTTTGTTTTTCTCTCCAAAAAAATAGTTTTTTAAAATCAATTAGTATATTTGAGTTTAACCATAATATTTGTTGTAATATTTGTTCTTTCTTTTCTGGTGGATTAAACTGAAATCGCAACCAATTTTCTATGGCTTGTTTTAAAAATAGCGATATTTTGGAGATTTCATTTTCAAATAACCAAAAGCGAGAGGTTGTAATCTGAATAAAGAGGGAAAGGCCATTCCCGAAGGCAATGTTCCCGCGTTCGAGGGACCGCATTCACGGTAAACGCTGCATATGTCGGCTCAATGGGAAACTACCTTTCCATTTAAATTGCGCCACAACGTGGATCTTCTGGCTACAGACTGAATCCAGCCCTCGAGCACTTGTTGACTTGGTAACAACATTGGAAGCACAATAGACACAATTTTCCCTTTGTATTTATTTCTGCCTTTACCTTTCTTCCAGTTTCTATTTTCTCTGGGTGGTTTGAGGAAATTAGTCCTTTATAGTTCAAGGTACACTGAGCATTTTTTCTTGCTACTGTATCTGCCTGCATGTGTTTTTTCTGTGTCTTCTGTGACTGAATAGTGTTTCTGTGTCTCCTGGCCTCTCTGCCTATTCAGTTCCACTAAATAGTGTTTCTGTGTCCCTCTGTCCATCTCTGGATAGCCTTGTCTGACAGCATGCATCGTCTGCGTGTCTCAATGTTGGTCTGCTTCATACTCCTGGGATTCCTCAGTTTCACAGGTAGGTGAACACCTTTGAGTATACCACTCATAGGCTGTGTTTTTCACAGGCAACCCAGTTCTGATCTTTTGCCCAGTTATTGACAAAGGATCTGATCGGTCAAAAGACCAGAATTGGGCTGGCTGTGTAAATGCACCCATACTGTCCTAAAGTACTAAACTTTGACTTTGGTCTGACTCTTTCCGTTTCCCTTCACTGTGTCTTATCCAGGAGCAGAAGAGACGGAGACTGCCACAAAGGAAGGCAAAGGTGAGCCAGAAAGAAGGATGGATGAATATGTTTTATTATAGGGCGGCAGGGTAACCACTAGGCTACCCTGGGGCGGCAGGGTAGCCTAGTGGTTAGAGCTTTGGACTAGTAACCGAAAGGTAGCAAGATCGAATCCCCGAGCTAACAAGGTAAAAATCTGTCGTTCTGCCCCTGAACAAGGCAGTTATAACCCACTGTTCTTAGGCCGTCATTGAAAATAGGAATTTGTTCTTAACTGACTTGTCTAGTTAAATAAAGGTTAAAAATAAATGATTGATTGATTGATTGATTTTGTCCCTAGGCAGGGAAAAACGTGAAATGCCCAACTGGGCCCTGTGGTCGTCAGACTTCACAGGCTGGTTGCAGGAGCTGACTGCCCAGGCTGGTTACGATCGGATCCAGGACCTGGCCAGAACCTACTGGGCCCACTTCCCTATTGCCAGTTACCTAGGTTACGACAGCCCCGACCAAGACACAGAAGAATCTAAGGGGGTACCGGAATGAAGTTGGGGTCAAATGAAATCTTTGGAGAAGTTTTAAAATCACTGCCTTTTAACTATTGTCTGACTATTGCATTGATCAAACTATACCCTGAACATATTTAGTAGCAGACAGGCATGCATGCATGCACACACAGTTGATGCTATAAATCTCCTTTAAACAAATTGATGGCTTATTGCGCTTTTCTTTGTCATCTAGTCAAAGCAGGAAAGCTTGCAAAGTTATTATCTTTGAACAGTTTGATTCTCATACATTCAGATTCTTGCGTCAGAAACCTGACTTTTTGATGTAAAAACTGATCTTGCGTGGCTTTGATCAACAATTTTGATTAAGACACAGCACAGTGTTGATTGAGTTGGACAGAGAGCAATGGTGGTGGACAGAAGGGGGGGGGGGGGGGGGGACAGGTGCTGTCGTCGCTCTACGAGACATCTGTAGCTTCTAAGAGGAACGGAAAACTGAAATAAAACTTGTTGGAAATCTGCCACATTTATCCTACCTTTGGCCAGCCTTTGACCAGGGCTCCATTAGATAGATCAGTAGTTCAAGTGAAGAAAGTAAAGAAGTGAAGTGCTCAGTGAGTGTTATTGGAATGGGCCCTATTCGACCTCCGTTCATAATATACAACAGAGCTCCTCATCAGAAGATTAGTTCTCAACACTCTTGTGATACGGTACCACAGCAAGAATCCTCTTTGCTCTTTGCTCATCTGCCACAACACTGAATCTCATTTCATGGTGCAGTGTACTTACGGAGCAGAATGTTCCTTCTCCTGGAGCGTAAGCTGCTGTGTCCAGAAATCCCCCACGCTTTGCTGTTCTACTGGAGCTGTAGAAAACCTCCTGGAGCCTTCTATCTGCACAACCTGGTCTCAGAGCATTTCGTAATATTCTGTACGTAAATCCGAGACACTCCATTTAGTATTATATGCTACGTTTTGTATAGTATGTATTCATTTGTGGATGTCCATCACCCATTTCGTATGATATGTTACAAATTTGCTAAACTTATGGTATGTTATGAATACTAGCTAGGTGGCAACGTTAGCTAGGCTAAGGGTTAGGTGTCAGGGTTAAACTTTTTGGTTGCTAGACATTCACGTTATACGCCAACCCATCCACCCCAACCAATCACCCTACTTTTGTTTTTGCCTTAAGTAACCATCTGTCTTATGTAACCATACCAAACGTAACATATCACGCTAATTTGAGTGTGCCGGATTTACATTTACTATGTTACATCTATTCTATGAGACCAGGTTGATCTGCATGGTAAGGGGGCTGCTACGAAGGAGGTCGGTAAGCCAGCAGAAAGAAACAGAACAGCAGGTGGAATGGTCTGAAACCTCTGATTGTACATCCTTCTTTTGTGGACTGATTGCTGTGAGTTTGTGTGTGTGGGGGAACAAGGAGTGCCTAGTGAAGGAATGCAGCTACTGTAGGCTTCAGTCAGGCAGAGTGTGTGATGGGTTTATGTCTGGCTCAGTGTTGTAAAGAGAGGCGGTGGCACTTAAGCTGCTACTGAAGAAGAAACGACAAAGACTGTAACATGAGTCTGAAGTCTCATGGGTCATCCATTTCTCCTCTCTGACATTTCTTCCTCCCTCTCTACCCTCTGTCTATTCCCTCTCTTGCTTACAGTCTCTTTTTCTCGCTTTCTCTGAGTCCCTATATTTTCTCTCTCCCTATCTGTCCCTCTTGCTTTGTCTCTCGTCTCTCTGTCTCCTCCCCCACCTTCTCCCTCCTTCATACTCTAGCACTTTTCTGCTTTAGCCCTGTGCCAGTTTTCTGTGTCCCTGTCCAGCTTGGGCAAGACAAGGAGCTGCTGTTTGCTTCTCCAAAACACACACACACGTTGACAAGCCCTCATGTCCACTGTGTCCACATTGTGACCAGATTTCCTGGTCCCTCCCTGTATGTAAATTATTTGACGAATATTCTTTCAAAATAAAATGTATTTATTTATTTTATGCCATATATTGATGTCATAAATCAATGTTACCACCTGTCAATGATATTAGAATGCGGGATAATTATGAGTTAAATGGTTTCACTGTCCAGATCCGTTTACACTTGTGAGATATCCAGACACAATGCGTGCCTGACTATGTCCGGAGGTGGGCAGGAAAATCTGATCACAATCCAATCACAATGCATTTTTTGATCATGTACATCAGTGGTCACCAACCTTTTACATTTACATTTAAGTCATTTAGCAGACGCTCTTATCCAGAGCGACTTACAAGTACATACATTCATACTTTTTTGTACTGGCCCCCCGTGGGAATCGAACCCACAACCCTGGCGTTGCAAGCGCCATGCTCTACCAACAGAGCCACACGGGACCGTGCTGCTTTTCTGAGTCAGGATCACTTTCTGAGTCAAAATGCAAGCCGGGATCTACCGTTCAGATTTAACATGACTTAAAAAATGTAATCATCCTATGCAACATTTAAGCTATTATTAAAAACAGTACTGGCAAAGAAGTTTGTGCAATAAACTATAGGCCCAATACTTTATCACCGCTTATTGGCTTTGCATGAAAACTCAATGCGTTGTTGTTTGGACCAATTACATTTGGGTTATATGATCACACCGGTAATAGATCAGTTGTTTTTGTATTACTTGTGAGGCTCAGCTGAGTGGAGAATACATTTAAATAATATGTTTTTATTTTTATTTTACTGGGCTGATGGTCAGTCTCAGAGGAGAGAGAGAGCAGCAGACTGAGGGTCCACCTCTCAACGTCCCTCTACTCTACCGTTCCTCCACTGACACTGACCAAAAAGGGACACCGTCTTCCAGCTGGTGAAACTCCAGTCGCACATTTCTGCCTCATGCACAAGTTCATGTTGTTACTTTTATGAACAGAAAGTGAAATAAATATTCCTCAATATTAAAAAGGACCCAAGCTGCTAATAATAACAATACAAGCCCAATCGATACACGTTCCTACTCATTCATTACAGCTGCAGTGCTGGTTGTAGCGCGAGTGGAAGTACAAAGAACGCACATTTAAATATGACAATGCTGGTTAAGAACTTAAACTCATAAAAATAGTCACTCTTTGCTGTAATCGTTGACAGTCTCTCTCTAGTCATGGTTTTAAAAGTTTAGAAATCTCAACTTTGCTGTAGCTTTCTTTTATGCCTGATACTTTACTGCAGACAAGGTAATCTGAGCCATCCGATTGGCCAGCAGTAGGCCAATAGTGCACTTGATTTGCTCTCCAGGCTTGCAGGGAAGGCAGAATTTGTACCTTCAGAAACATGAAATGGTTTGAAATTGGAACACTTCGCCTACCTGGCGCGAAGGGCAGCTAAATCGGGTGCACCTACAGCCAACTGCGCAAGATGAATAAAAAAAATAGGAACACAAGGCTTTATCGTTGGGTTTTTTACAGAAATGTTCAGTGATCAACTAGAAATGCCTTGGAGATTGACCAGTCAATCACGATCGACCGGTTGGTGACCACTGATCTACAAATGTGGGCACAATCAGGATGTGGACACAATCAGGACAAAGGACGTATGTTAGCACCAGGTATAAACGTGGCTTCTGAATCTCACTTCTAAACAGGTCATTAACATTAACCCTTCAGCTAGACAGTGGTAGCAGACAGTCTAGTGTGTGTTTGCATCTGCTGTGCTTGGTGTCTATGACTGAGTGAAACAGTATCAGTTACCTTGGTTGACTGGGACACATGGTTTAATTAGCAGTCAGTGGCTGTGATCTTGCCCTGTACTGTTTACACCTTGAAAAGTTGGGAAAGATGTATGAATGAAATAAGTTATTTCATAGGAGAGATGAGAGCGATATGCACGGGCCTTCACATTGGATGCCTCTATTCTGGTGGAAAATGTTTTTGTGAAGGTGTGTGTGTGTGTGTGTGTGTGCGTGCGTGCGTGCGTGTGTGCGTGCGTGCATGTCTAATGAGAAGAACAGAGACGGGGATGGAAAAATATTTATCAGAGGAGAGAGAAGGAGAGGGCAATAAGATTGCATCGGTTTAGGAACTAAAGCAGCAAAGCGCTTTCTTAATGCAACTGCGTTTTCCATTGACTTATTCAATATCGCTCCCTCTTTCTGTCTCTGTTCAGTTACTTGCAGCCTGTCTCATGGGCAGTGATGTCAAGGTAAATGCTGATCTCAGTCTGTGCTGAATAACCTAATGGTCCCTATAAATTCAATGCAAAAGGTGGGTAAACGCTAGCGCAAAATAAAAAAGGTGGGTAAATGGCATTTAAGTGCATTTACCGTCCGCTACACTATTGTTCATGGGTCTGACATAACTGTTTGGTCTCTCTCTTAACCCTTGTGTAGTCTTAACATTCTGTATAGTCCCCTTGTCTGGAGGGTCAAAAATGACCCGCCTTCACTAAACCCCTAAAATAAAGAATTTTAAACCCCAAATCTGTTTGCATGAAGAAACAACCTGTCATTCATCACAAACTTTGTGAATATCTGGGTTTTCCCTCTTCACAATGCAGAAATACTGGATTTAATCATTGGATACCACTTGTTTTTATTACAACACACCTGTCATAATTGTTTTCTTTACTAAAGTAGAGGTTTATTATTATTATTATTACTAAAGGTACTGCATAGGTGTAAACACATTTTTTTGCAAGAGATAGCGCTTGTATAGCCTAAGAAAGTAGCAGAACTGTGCAGAAAGTAGTTTTGAATGCATTTTATTGAATCAACTCTAATGAGCACATGTAGGATAGTTTGCAAGTGTGTGTGCATGGACTTTGCCGATGTATTTCTCGTGTGCAGCGCATAGTATTTGTTTTACAGTCCTCCTTTGGGGGACAAAATTGGCATCTACTCCTCTTGCCTGCCCCAGCTGCAGCCTCAGGTGGATCAGGACAAGATTCAGCCCCCTGAACAGCTTTCACAAGCGAAGCAGAGGCTGCTGTGGGGGGGAGGGGCTCCCTTCTTTGAATGTGTGGGGTTACAATTGCCTTTCCCAGCTGCTCCAGGAACACCCTCCTCTTGTTCCGCTTCTCAGGCATCCAGGTAGGGTGGATCTTGTTCCATATCACGAAGGCATTGTATGAGGACACAGGTTGTCCACACCTACTATGTTGTGGTTGTAGTCCAGGATGATGGCTGGCATCCTGTCCTCACAATCACTGATCTCAGCTGTTTTGTGCAGTGTGCTCAGGAGGACCACTTTCTTGTTCCTCTTTGGGATGTAAGAAACTAGAGTGGTGGTGGGGGTGAAGGCAAACTTTGATGAGAAGGCCTCTCTCCCCTTTGTTGTGAGGAGTGCAGGGGGGAGATCAGGCTTGTTCTTTAGAACTGTGACAACCAGGGGTCACTCTAGGAAAAGTAATAACATTTCAAGTTGAAAAAATATAATTTAGGGGGTTTTCTCTGCTGTTAAACAGAGTAGCGAGTCATTTTTTACACGTAAGGGTTCATTCAATTCAATGGCTTTATTGGCATGGGAAATGTGTTTACATTGCCAAAGCAAGTGAAAGAACAAAAACAAAAAACAACAAAGCAAATAAAATAAAAACAAAGACAAAAACAACCAGACAATAACAATAAACATTACACAGATAACAAAAATTCACATTTACATTTATATTATTATGGATGTTTTCTGTTTTAGTGGATGTTTCATAATGTTTCATAAGTGTTGTGACATTGTGCAAATAGTAGAATGTACGAATAAAATAGGCAGATAAATATAGGTTATTAATATTAGTGCGGGGAGTTGGAACAGGCCGCACTGGGCTGTGCTGGCGAACTGGAGACACCGTGTGTAGGGCTGGTGCAGTATACCCCGGGCCGAGGAGACGCACTGGAGACCAGATGCGCTGAGCCGGCATCATCCCTCCTGGCTCGATGCCCACTCTAGCCCGGACGATTCGAGGAGCTGCGATGTAGCACACTGGGCTATGTGTGCGCACTGGGGACACCTTGCGCTTCCCCGTATAACACGGTGCCTGCCCAGTCACTCTCTCGCCACGGTAAGCACGGGGAGTTGGCTTAGGTCTCCTACCTGACTCTGCCACACTCCCCGTGTGCCCCCCCAAACATTTTTTTGGGGGGCTGCCTCTCGGGCTTCCTTGCCAGCCGTGTTCCCTCGTATCGCCGGTTCCCTTTTCCTGCTGCCTCCTCTCTCCTGGCTGCCTCCACCTGTTCCCATGGGAGGCGATCCCTACCAGCCAGTATCTCCTCCCATGTGTAGGATCCCTTGCCGTCTAGAATGTCCTCCCAAGTCCAGGAGTCCAGACCCCTCTGCTCCTGGTTACCACGCTGCTTGGTCCTTTTTTGGTGGGTGTTTCTGTAACGATTCTCGTCTGGTGAAGGAGAAGAGGACCAAAATGCAGCGTGGTAAGTGCTCGTCATAATTTAATTGAAAAACTGAAGACTACACAAAATAACAACGAGGAGAAAACGAAACAGTTCTGCAAGGTGAACAGACACTAAAACAGAAAATAAACACCCACAACCAAAATGGGGAAAACAGGCTACCTAAGTATGATTCTCAATCAGAGACAACGATAGACAGCTGCCTCTGATTGAGAACCATACCAGGCCAAACACACAGAAATACAACAACCTAGAAAAAGAACATAGACTGCCCACCCCAACTCACGCCCTGACCAAACTAAAATAGAGACATAAAAAAGGAACTAAGGTCAGAACGTGACATGATGACAATTTGCATATACTCCAGAATGTCATGAAGAGTGATCAGATAAATTGCAATTAATTGCCATGCAAATGAGCTGAATCCCAAATGAGCTAAATCAACCATTTATCGGATCATCAAGAACTTCAAGGAGAGCGGTTCAATTGTTGTGAAGAAGTCTTCAGGGTGCCCAAGAAAGTCCAGCAAGCGCCAGGACCGTCTCCTAAAGTTGATTCAGCTGCGGGATCGGGGCACCACCAGTACAGAGCTTGCTCAGGAATGGCAGCAGGCAGGTAAGGTGTGAGTGTATCTGCACGCACAGTGAGGCGAAGACTTTTGGAGGATGGCCTGGTGTCAAGAAGGGCAGCAAAGAAGCCACTTCTCTCCAGGAAAAACATCAGGGACAGGCTGATATTCTGCAAAAGGTACAGGGATTGGACTGCTGAGGACTGGGGTAAAGTCATTTTCTCTGATGAATCCCCTTTCCGATTGTTTGGGGCATCCGGGAAAATCTTGTCCGGAGAAGACAAGGTGAGCGCTACCATCAGTCCTGTGTCATGCCAACAGTAAAGCATACTGAGACCATTCATGTGTGGGGTTGCTTCTCAGCCAAGGGAGTGGGCTCACTCACAATTTTGCCTAAGAACGCAGCCATGAATAAAGAATGGTACCAACACATCCTCGGAGAGCAACTTCTCCCAACCATCCAGGAACAGTTTGGTGACGAACAATGCCTTTTCCAGCGTGATGGAGCACCTTGCCATAAGGCAAAAGTGATAACTAAGTGGCTCGGGGAACAAAACATTGATATTTTGGGTCCATGGCCAGGAAACTCCCCAGACCTTAATCCCATTGAGAACTTGTGGTCAATCCTCAAGAAGCGGGTGGACAAACAAAAACCCACAAATTCTGACAAACTCCAAGCATTGATTATGCAAGAATGGGCTGCCATCAGTCAGGATGTGGCCCAGAAGTTAATTGACAGCATGCCAGGGCGGATTGCAGAGGTCTTGAAAAAGAATGGTCAACACTGCAAATATTGACTCTTTGCATCAACTTCATGTAATTGTCAATAAAAGCCTTGACACTTATGAAATGCTTGTAATTAAACTTCAGTATTCCATAGTAACATCTGACAAAAATATAAAAAGACACTGAAGCAGCAAACTTTGTGGAAATTAATATTTGTGTCATTCTCAAAACTTTTGGCCACGACTGTATAGTGTATAAGAGGTCATACAAGAAGTTTTGTACTGATTCATATGTTGATGATATAAAGAATATTTTCTGGTCTGTGGTGTGTAATGAGGAGTAACAAGACGCTGCACTTGACACATTTATGAAATTGCTTATTCCGGTTACTAATAAGTATGCATCCATTAACAAAATGACTGTAAATACTGTTAAATCCCCTTGGATTGATGAGGAATTGAAGAATGTGACTAGAATGTGACTAGACTAAATAAAAATAAACTACACTATGAAACAAAAATTAATTATATAAAGAATGATAGTAAAAAGCTTTGGAGCACCTTAAATTACATTTTGGGAAAAAAGGCAAGGGGATCAGATGGCTCATTCATCACAATACCCACTGATATTGGCAACTATTTTAATGACTTTTTCATTGGCAAGATAAGCAAATTTAGGTATGATATGCAACAAACGCTGACTTTACACATCCAAGTATATCTGACCAAAATATGATCTTTGAAGGGAGTTGAAAGTCCGTGTTGCCCAGCAACAGCCCCAAAACATCACTGCTCTAGAGGAGATCTGCATGGAGGAATGGGCCAAAATACCAGCAACAGTGTGTGAAAACCTTGTGAAGACTTACAGAAAACGTTTGACCTCTGTCATTGCCAACAAAGGGTATATAACAAAGTATTGAGATAAACTTTTGTTATTGACCAAATACTTATTTTCCACCATAATTTGCAAATAAATTCATTAAAAATCCTACAATGTGATTTTCTGGATTTTTTTTTCTCATTTTGTCTGTCATAGTTGAAGTGTACCTATGATGAAAATTACAGGCCTCTCTCATCTTTTTAAGTGGGAGAACTTGCACAATTGGTGGCTGACTAAATACTTTTTGCCCCACTGTATGTGTGTAGAATTCTACATGCAAAGTCTTAATAGGGTGTTTGTCCCATTTTGTGTATTCTTGGTTGGTGAGCGGACCCCAGACTTCACAACCATAGAGGGCAATGGGTTCTATAACTGATTGGATATTTTTTTATCTAGATCCTAATTGGGATGCCAAATGTTATGTTCCTTTTGATGGCGTAGAAGGCCCTTCTTGTCTCTCAGATTGTTCACAGCCTTGTGGAAGTTACCTGTGGTTGTAACGTCAATGCAGGGAGTCAGGAAGCAGGTGCAGTTAGTGAGGTTAATATTAATGAACATAGAATGATACAAAACAAGAGAAACATCTGAAAAGGAAACATAACCAATACTACAATTGAAGTCGGAAGTTTACATACACTTAGGTTGGAGTCATTAAAACTAGTTTTTCAACCACTCCACAAATGTCTTGTTAGCAAACTATAGTTTTGGCAAGTCGGTTAGGACATCTACTTTGTGCATGACACAAGTCATTTTTCCAACAATTGTTTACAGACAGATTATTTCACTTATAATTCACTGTATCACAATTCCAGTGGGTCAGAAGTTTACATACACTAAGTTGATAGCTTGGACAAATCCAGAAAATTATGTCATGGCTTTAGGAGCTCCTGATAGGCTAATTGACATAATTTGAGTCAATTGGAGGTGTACCTGTGGATGTATTGCAAGGCCTACCTTCAAACTCAGTGCCTCTTTGCTTGACATCATGGGAAAATCAAAAGAAATCGGCCAAGACCTCAGAAAAACAATTGTAGACCTCCACAAGTCTGGTTCATCCTTGGGAGCAATTGTCAAATGCCTGAAGGTACCACGTTCATCTGTACAAACAATAGTACGCACGTATGAACACCATGGCCCACGCAGCCGTCATACCGCTCAGGAAGGAGAAGCATTCTGTTTCCTAGAGATGAACGTACTTTGGTGCGAGAAGTGCAAATCAATCCCAGAACAACAGCAAAGGACCTTGTGAAGATGCTGGAGGAAAGAGGTACAAAGGTATCTATAGCCACAGTAAAACGAGTCCTACATCAACATAATCTGAAAGGCCGCTCAGCAAGTACGAAGCCACTGCTCCAAAACCGCCATAAAAAAGCCAGACTACAGTTTGCAACTGCAAAGATTGTACTTTTTGGAGAAATGTCCTCTGGTCTGATTAAATAAAAATAGAACTGTTTGGCCATAATCACCATCGTTATGTTTGGAGGGAAAAGGGGGATGCTTGCAAGCTGAAGAACACCATCCCAACCGTGAAGCACGGGGGTGGCAGCATCATGTCATGGGGGTGCTTTGCTGCAGGAGGGACTGGTGCACTTCATAAAATAGATGGCATCATGAGGTAGGAAAATTATGTGGATATATTGAAGCAATATCTCAAGACATCAGTCAGGAAGTTAAAGCTTGGTTGCAAATGGGTCTTCCAAATGGACAATGACCCCAAGCATACTTCCAAAGTTGTGGAAAAATAGCCTAAGGACAACAGAGTCAAGGTATTGGAGTGGCCATCACAAAGCCCTGACCTCAATCCTATAGAAAATCTGTGGGCAGAACTGAAAAAGCCTGTGCGAGCAAGGAGGCCTACAAACCTGACTCAGTTACACCAGCTCTGTCAGGAGGAATTCACCCAACTTATTGTGGAAAGCTTGTGGAAGGCTACCCGAAACCTTTGACCCAGGTTAACCTTTCTAGCCCCGGGGTTCCCCCCCCCCCCACATTCCACTGAAAAGGCAGCGCGTGAAATTCAAAAAATTGTTTTTCGAAATATTTAACTTTCACACATTAACAAGTCCAATACAGCAAATGAAAGATAAACATCTTGTGAATCCAGCCAACATGTCCGATTTTTTAAATGTTTTACAGCGAAAACACCACGTATATTTATGTTAGCTCACCACCAAATACAAAAAAGCACAGACATTTCTTTCACAGCACAGGTAGCTTGCACAAAAGAGAGATAGAATTAGTCACTAACCAAGAAACAACTTCATCAGATGACAGTCTTATAACATGGTATACAATAAATCTATGTTTTGTTCGAAAAATGTGCATATTTCAGGTATAAATCATAGTTTTACATTGCAGCTACAATCACAAATAGCACCGAAGCAGCAAGAATAACTACAGAGAGCAACGTGAAATACCTAAATACTCATCATAAAATATTTATGAAAAATACATGGTGTACAGCAAATGAAAGATAAACATCTTGTGAATCCAGCCAATATTTCAGATTTTTTAAGTGTTTTACAGCGAAAACACAATATAGCATTATATTAGCGTACCACAATAGCCAACCACACAACCGCATTCATTCACCGCAAAGGTAGCGATCGCAAAAAACCAGCAAAAGATATAAAATTATTCACTAACCTTGACAAACTTCATCAGATGACAGTCCTATAACATCATGTTACACAATACATATATGTTTTGTTCGAAAATGTGCATATTTAGCGGTACAAATTGTGGTTTTACAATGTGAATACGTAGCCAAACTGCACAAAATTATCCGGATATATTTCTGACACTCACCTAATCTAATCAAATAACTCATCATAAACTTTACTAAAAAATACATGTTGTACAGCAAATGAAAGATACACTAGTTCTTAATGCAATCACCGTGTTAGAATTCTAAAAATAACTTTAGTACGACATACAGCTTACGTTATAGCGAGACAGCGCCTGCAATGAGGGCGAAAAATAGTACTAAACATTTTCCACAGAAATACGAAATAACATCATAAATGGTTCCTACTTTTGCTGAGCTTCCATCAGAATCTTGTACAAGGAGTCCTTTGTCCAGAATAAATCGTTGTTTGGTTTTAGAATGTCCTCTTCTCCTGTCGAATTAGCAACCAAAGCTAGCCAAGTGGCGCGAAGTTGTCCATCTTCACCAAACGCAGAGAACGGAAAACGCCGAAACTCCCGATAAACGTTCAATAATCTGAAAACTATATTGAAAAAACATACTTTACGATGATATTATCACATGATTCAAATAAAATCAAAGTCGGAGATATTAGCCGTCTATACCGAAAGCTTTTCAGAAGGCAATCCAGGGTTCCTTCCCGCGCCTTGCTGGACAAAGGAAATTTGGGGTCACGTCATTCCAAGAGCTCTTGTTAGACCTCAGATCAAGCTAGACACCCCATTCCACCTCCCACTGCCTGTTGACATCTAGTGGAAGGCGTATGAAGTGCATGTATATCCACAGATTTCAAGCAAATGAATAGGAAGGCCCTGGAACAGAGCCTCGATTTCAGATTTTTCACTTCCTTTCAGGAAGTTTGCTGCAAAATGAGTTCTGTTTTACTCACAGATATAATTCAAATGGTTTTAGAAACTTGAGTGTTTTCTATCCAATAGTAATAATAATATGCATATTGTACGATCTAGAATAGAGTACGAGGCCGTTTAAATTGGGCACGATTTTTCCCCAAAGTGAAAATAGCGCCCCCTACACACTAACAGGTTAAACAATTTTAAGGCAATACTACCAAATACTAATTGAGTGTATGTAAACTTCTGACCCACTGGGAATGTGATGAAAGAAATAAAAGCTGAAATAAATAATTCTCTCTACTATTATTCTGACATTTTACATTCTTAAAATAAAGTGGTGATCCTAACTGACCTAAGACAAGGAATTTTTACTTGGATTAAATGTCAGGAATTGTGAAAAACTGAGTTTAAATGTATTTGGCTAAGGTGTAAGTAAACTTACCACTTCAACTGTACCTGATAACTGATAACAAAATAGTGCTATATAAAGGGTAAGTAATCAGGAATTAATGAAGTCCAGGTGTGACTGATGATGAGACGCAGGTGTCCGTAAAGATGGGTTGCCAGGACCGGTGCTTAGTAGACCGGTGACGTCGAGCGCCAGGGAGCGGGAGTACACGTGACTGTGGTGTTGATGTTTAGGCCAAGGTAGGTATAATTATTTGTGTGCTCTAGGGCATCGGTGTCTAGATAGAATTTGTATTTGTTGTCCTGGCAACTGGAACTTTTTTGGAACACCATTATTATTGTTTGACTGAGATTTACTGTCAGAGCCCAGGTCTGACAGAATCTGTAAGGAAGATCTGGGTGCTGCTGTAGGCCCTCCTTGGTTGGTGACAGAAGCACCAGATCATCTGCAAACAGTAGATATTTGATTTCAGTCTAGCAGGGTGAGGCCGGGTGCTGGAGAATGTTCTAGTGCTCTCGCCAAATCATTGATATAAATGTTGAATAGGGTGGGGTTCAAGATGCACTCCTGTAGAACCCCACATCCCTTTGGGAAGAAATCTGTGTGTTTATTGCCAATTTTGATTGCACATGTATTGTTTGTTTTAGATTTCATAATATCGTAGGTTTTCTCCCCAACACCGCTTTCCATCAGTTTATACAGCAGGCCCTCTGCAAAATTGAGTCAAATACCTTTTTGAAATCAATAAAGCATGAGAAGACTTTGCTTTGGTTTTGGTTTGTCAGTTAGAGTCTGCAAGGTGAATACGTGGTCTGTTGTACGGTATTTTAGTAAGAAGACAATTTGACATTTGCTCAGGACATTGTTTTCACTGAGGAAATGTTGGAGTCTGCTGTTGATGATATCAAATCAAATCAAATGTATTTATATAGCCCTTAAATCAGCTGATATCTCAAAGTGCTGTACAGAAACCCAGCCTAAAACCCCAAACAGCAAGCAATGCAGGTGTAGAAGCACGGTGGCTAGGAAAAACTCCCTAGAAAGGCCAAAACCTAGGAAGAAACCTAGAGAGGAACCAGGCTATGAGGGGTGGCCAGTCCTCTTCTGGCTGTGCCGGGTGAGATTATAACAGAACATGGCCAAGATGTTCAAATGTTCATAAATGACCAGCATGGTCAAATAATAATAATCACAGTAGTTGTCGAGGGTGCAGCAAGTCAGCATCTCAGGAGTAAATGTCAGTTGGCTTTTCATAGCCGATCATTCAGAGTATCTCTACCGCTCCTGCTGTCTCTAGAGAGTTGAAAACAGCAGGTCTGGGACAGGTAGCACGTCCGGTGAACAGGTCAGGGTTCCATAGCCGCAGGCAGAACAGTTGAAACTGGAGCTGCAGCACGACCAGGTGGACTGGGGACAGCAAGGAGTCATCATGCCAGGTAGTCCTGAGGCATGGTCCTAGGGCTCAGGTCCTCCGAAAGAAAGAAAGAGAGAAAGAGAGAATTAGAGAGAGCATACTTAAATTCACACAGGACACCGGATAAGACAGGAGAAGTACTCCAGATATAACAAACTGACACTAGCCCCCCGACACATAAACTACTGCAGCATAAATACTGGAGGCTGAGACAGGAGGGGTCAGGAGACACTGTGGCCCCACCTGATGATACCCCCGGACAGGGCCAAACAGGAAGGATATAACCCCACCCACTTTGCCAATGCACAGCCCCCACACCACTAGAGGGATATCTTCAACCACCAACTTACCATCCTGAGACAAGGCCGAGTATAGCCCACAAAGATCTCCGCCACGGCACAACCCAAGGGGGGGCGCCAACCCAGACAGGAAGATCACGTCAGTGACTCAACCCACTCAAGTGACGCACCCCTCCTAGGGACGACATGAAAGAGCACCAGTAAGCCAGTGACTCAGCCCCTGTAATAGGGTTAGAGGCAGAGAATCCCAGTGGAGAGAGGGGAACCGGCCAGGCAGAGACAGCAAGGGCGGTTCGTTGCTCCAGAGCCTTTCCGTTCACCTTCACACTCCTGGGCCAGACTACACTCAATCATATGACCCACTGAAGAGACGAGTCTTCAGTAAAGACTTAAAGGTTGAGACCGAGTCTGCGTCTCTCACATGGGTAGGCAGACCATTCCATAAAAATGGAGCTCTATAGGAGAAAGCCCTGCCTCCAGCTGTTTGCTTAGAAATTCTAGGGACAATTAGGAGGCCTGCGTCTTGTGACCGTAGCGTACGTGTAGGTATGTACTGCAGGACCAAATCGGAAAGATAGGTAGGAGCAAGCCCATGTAATGCTTTGTAGGTTAGCAGTAAAACCTTGAAATCAGCCCTTGCCTTAACAGGAAGCCAGTTTAGGGAGGCTAGCACTGGAGTAATATGATCAACATTTTTTTTTTTTAATACTGTAGGGGATTTTGCCGAGGTTACATTTGACACAGATCCTGCGGTAATTATTGGGGTCAAATTTGTCTAGACTTTTCTGGATTGGGGTGATCAGACCTTGATTCCAAATATTGAGCAAGATGCCAGATTCAAGAGTTTGGGTATATCCAAGTTGAAATTGTGGTCTGTATATTTTTTTCATTTCATGTAGGATACCATCAACACCACAGGGCTTTTTGGGTTGGACAGTTTGTATTTTGTCCTGTCGTTCAGTCAATGTAATTAGAGAATCCAATGGTTTCTGGTAGTCTTTAATAGCTGATTCTAAGATGTGTTATTGATCATGTACACTACCGTTCAAATGTTTGAAAACACCTACTCATTCAAGGGTTTTTCTTTATTTTTACTATTTTCTACATTGTAGAATAATAGTGAAGACATCAAAACTATGAAATAACACATATAGAATCATGTAGTAACCAAAAAAGTGTTAAACAAATCAAAATATATTTTATATTTGAGATTCTTCAAATAGCCACCATTTGCCTTGATAACAGCTTTGCACAATCTATCATGTATATGCTTTTGCTCTTGTCCAAAAAGGTTGGAGAAGTGGTTTATCCATAGATCTCCATTTTGCATAGCTAGTTCTTTGTGCTCTCTCTCTCTCTCTCTCTCTCTCTCTCTCTCTCTCTCTCTCTCTCTCTCTCTCTCTCTCTCTCTCTCTCTCTCTCTCTCTCTCTCTCTCTCTCTCTCTCTCTCTCTCTCTCTCTCTCTCTCTCTCTCTCTCTCTCTCTCTCTCTCTCTCTCTCTCTCTCTCTCTCTCTCTCTCTCTCTCTCTCTCTCTCTCTCTCTCTCTCTCTCTCTCTCTCTCTCTCCTTCCTCCCCCCCCCCCCCCACACTGGGTTCCCTTACTCATTCTACCACTACAGCCTCCATTTTGACACTTTCTCAGCAACGTTAATTCAGTCGACTTAATTGTGTGGTAATAATTCAGAGGTTTATCGTTGGCTCAAGTTTGCAAGTTCACCTTTGGTATACACTGTATAGGGAGAACAGCAGCTATACGGTTAAAACTCCTCTCTCTTCCTCTCTCACTGCTGCTGCTGTACTTACTAGATGGAAAAGAACCCCAGGCACACATGAACATTCCATTAGAAGAAAAAACACTACTTCAGTCAGGCCTGTTTCTGTGGGTTGGATTTTGGGATAAACGACATTAAGCCACTACGGGCCAGTTTCCGATCGGAACGTTTGGCTCGCGGCCCCAACGGCGCCCCCTGTATCTGTGTGTTTGTGGTGTGTGTTGCCATTAGACGGGTCAGAACGCGAGAGCGAAGGGGACACCATGGCTTCTCAACGGCTTTATCTGAGGTTGGTAGGGCTCACCGCTCTGCTCACATTGCTGGCCCTCGCAGGTGAGGTAACTCTCGCTTTCTCTTCCTGTCTACCTCTCTCTCTAGCTCCTTTCTTTCAACGATCTTTCTGTCTCCATCTCCTCCCATCTATCATTCTGTCCCCCCAAACCTCCTACTATGCTAGATAATTTGATTTCACCCATATGGAACCAAACTTAGATTAACAAAGCTTCTGAAGCAACATCTGATACACTGAAGTGTTAATTCATATAGTTATGTAAGAACTTCAAGTTTGAAGATTGATGGTATGTTTTATGAAGTTTTATCGGGTATTTGAATTATCTAAGGTGAGTGCTGAGTTATTTTTGCATAATGCATGAATGGGTAACACATTTCTTTCTCTTGTGTGGTTGTGGAATCTAGCTTTAAATAAATACTTATTCATGTTACTATACTAGAACTAGTTTACATGTTAATACATGGTATTGTTAAATCTCATGGCTCCTGGGGGGAGGGGGGGGGGGGTCAGATCAGGTCAGATGAAGTGAGAAGGAACAGTCCTATGACACACATATAGGAGGCAGGGCCATGACTACACCACTGAGAGGAACCAATTAATTTCCTGACTTAGCAGCAGAGATGGATTGGCTGTCTAGATGTGCAAGGAGTTGACTCCTCCTAGTAGGAGGGTATAAATATAGGTGCTTGTGTAAACATTTCTCTGTCTTTGCAGCTGTTTGACCCAGTGGGGAATAAACTTTCCTGCTGAAAGGTGAATTTGTCTCCCAGTGTCTGTTGGAAAGCAGACTGAACCAGGTCTTCCTCTAGGATTTTGCCTGTGCTTGGATCTATTCCATGTATTTTTTATCTTAAACAAACTAACTTGTCCTTGCCGATGAGGAGCATATCCATAACATGATGCAGCCACCGCCATGCTTGAACATATGAAGAGTGGTACTCAGTAATGTGCTGTGTTGGATTTGCCCAAAACATAATGCTTTGTATTCAGGATAAAAAGTTAAATTCTTTGCAGTATTACTTCAGTGTCTTGTTGCAAACAGGATGCATGTTTTTGAATATTTTTATTCTGTATAGACTTCCTTCTTTTCACTCTGTCATTTAGGTTAGTATCGTGGAGTAACTATAATGTTGATCCATCCTCAGTTTTCTCCCATCACAGCCATCAAACTCTGTAACTGTTTCCTTCCTCTCCCGGAACTGAGTTAGGATGGACGTCTGTATCTTTGTAGTGACTGGGTGTATTGATACACCATCCAAAGCGTAATTAATAACTTCACCATGCTCGAAGGGATATTCAGTGTCTGCTTTTTTTGTTATCTACCAATAGGTGCCCTTCTTTGCGAGGTATTGAAAACCTCCCTGGTCTTCATTCACAGCTCGACTGAGGGACCTTACAGATAATTATATGTATGGGGTACTGAGATGGGATAGTCATTTAAAAATAATGTTAACCACAATTATTGCACACAGAGCAAGTCCATGCAACTTATGTGACTTGTTAAGCACATTTTTACTCCTGACTGTATTTAGGCTCGCCATTATAAAGGGGTTGAATACTTATTGACTCAAGACAGTTCAGCTTTACATTTTGTATTCATTTCTAAAAATGTCTAAAAACTCAATTCCACTTTGGCATTGTGGGGCATTGTGTGTAGATCAATGGAACAAAATCTAAATTTAATCAATTTTAAATTCAGGCTGTAACACAACAAAATATGGAAAAAGTTAGTGTGTGAATACTTTCTGAAGACACTGTATATTCTAAAACAGGAGACAAGCCACAATGGACTTAATGTGTCACTGAACTAGCTGGCCAACTAGCTGGCCATGGAAATTCCATTAATCCCTTTCACCTCAAAAGGCTTTTCTAGCTGTCTCTTTACCACAATTTTGATGAGCGAGAAGGGTTGCCTAGACATAAATGTGAGGCAGCAAATAGCAAACACCCCTCCTCCTCTCTAGACAGACTGCTACTGGGAAGAAGAGAGAAAGAGGGAGAGCGAGGTAGGGACAGAAAGCAGACCAGGCAGATCTCTCAGTGGAAAGTCTCATTCATCATTCATGTAAATGTGAGGCAGCAAATAGCAAACACCCCTCCTCCTCTCTAGACAGACTGCTACTGTAGGCGGAAAAAAAAAGTTTAGTGGGGAAATTGATCATTTGCAACTTAGACTCCTGCAAACCATTTCCTATAACCTCATTCATGTGCTCCACTTCTGGCTGTTTGTGTGTGTGTGCGTGTGTGTGCTAAGCCTCTACTGAATGAGCTGGGATTTATCACACCACAATCTAACTTTATAATCACAATGGTTTTACACTACAGTAGTCTCCTCTCCCTTGCTAAAGGGATTCTAGGCTATACATTAACCCACATTAACCCCACTAAGTGTCCTATTGACTCTCTTTATCAGATGTTTCCAGTGAGAGCAGCCTTCACAAGATCCTGAAGAAAAGAGATGGTAATATTGACAGATGGCTTTTACATACACACATTAAACACTGCACTTACTTTACATAATCCTGCCATTACAAGTCTCCTCTCTGCCTCCCCCCAGTGGTGGGTGACGGTAGCGCTTCCTCTAAGTACAGGGTGGCTGTTGCTCCCGCCAAGGCCAAAGAATTCCTGGCCAAGCTACGGCGGCCCAAGAGGAACATCTGGGACCGCAGCAGGCCAGATGTGCAGCAGTGGATCATGCAGTTCATGTACATGGGCTTCGATGAGACGGTGAGTGGGCCAAGAGGGTTGAATAATAAATAATAATAATAATTTGGCAGGTGCTTATATTTGCCGTATTTCACACATGTACATGTGTGTAATTGTGTGAAATGGGAATATGTTTTTTTTTGCATTTTCCAACTCCCCCTGAAACAGTGAAGAGAGGGGTAACGGAATGGGGTAGGGTCTTGAGTTTAATCTGACACTGTGACCTAACCCTACTATGGGCCATTATCATAGTATTGCATATGTTATATGATTAGGTCACAAGGTTGTAAAAACTCCTGGCCCCAGATATGGGATAGGGTAAACAGTACTACGATCCGTAGAAGTATAGGCCTACGAGAAACAATCCACAGCTACATGGGGGAGAACAGCCATTATACAAAGCACTAAGATCTAAAGCATCTATGTGAGAAAAATGAATATTATGGCAAAATGCCAGTGTACAAAGTCAAATCAAATCTATTCATCTCATATACAGTTCCAGCAAAATGCCTATATGCTAGCTCCCTCAACAATGCAGTATATTAATCAATAATAAGTAGTAGTAGAAGAGGTAGCATAGTAATAATGGACTGTACTTACACACACAGTCAACAGTGCTGTTCAATTGTATTCTATTGATTCTACTACCCTGTGTGTGTGTGAGTGTGTGTGAGTGAGCAAGAGGGTTGGATGTGTGGTTAGTCAGTGCAAATCATTTGTAAGGTCTAGGTAGTCTCTAAGGTGCAAATTGTCTCTAAGGTACAGGTCTGTGCAGTAAAGCCATACTGCCCAGTCATAGGCGCTAGAGCATACACTACGTATGCATACACTACGATGACCGACCTGTGCAATGCAACACTTTCAACAACTAGGCAACACTGCAAACACAAACTACATCGCTATGTCACATGAGATGACGCTGGAGAGGCGAAGCAGGTACGGGGAGTAAAACATTTAATAAAGACGGACGTGGAACGAGACAGGAGCAGCGTCAGTAAACTAATACTAAAGACAAAAACGATACAATGCAGCAGCGGGGAACAGAGCTGGGGAAGTGACAAATATAGGGGAGGAAATGAACAGGTGATAAGTGAGTCCAGGTGAGTCCAATAACGCTGATGCGCGTGACGAGGAATGGCAGGTGTGCGTGATGGATGGCAGGAGTGCGCGATGCAGGGCAACCTGGCGCCCTCAAGCGCCAGGGGGAGGGAAGAGCGGGAGCAGACGTGACACGCTATACAAAACATAAAAAGGGTGGGTGGGTGGGTGGGTGGATGGGAGGGATAATGCCCAGGCTAATTTGTTGTCGTTATCAGACTAGATAAAAGCAGATGGATGTTTCTGCCACAGCAGGACCTAGAGACTCTATTCAAAGAAGATAATTATTCTCCACCACTATGGACATCACTGTGCCTGACACACCTTGAATACACACACACACACACTTTCAAGCTTTTTTTCCTCTCTAGCTATGTTTCTTCCAGATCAATGATTCCAATGGAGATCTTTAGAAACACCAGGACCAGGGAGAAAATCTTTGGCAAAAACAAATCAGAAAGAATGACAGAGAGTGGGGGAGACGAAACTGAGAGACAGACCGAGAGAGAGAAGTATTGAGAAGTAGAGGTTATGAATAAAGTAAAGGAAGGAGAAAGTTGTTTGCTCCTCAGTTTTGTAGACAGCTGACAGCTCCTGTAGACAGTTGACAGCTCCTGTAGACAGCTGACAGCTCCTGTAGACAGCTGACAGCTCCTGTAGGTCAATCAGTAGGATTGCTTTAATGACTTCCTGGGTATGTGTCATTTCCTGTTGCCTGAACCTGCCTCTCTTGCTGTTGGATCCGACAGCCTCTGCATTTTAAACCATGTTGGTCTATACTCTATGCATTCCAGCTGTCCTGTTCAAATCATCTCCAAAACATCTACTGACTAGCAAATCAACCCCATAGCCCCTTACCCCTTATCTCCTTACCCCCTAGCTCCTAAACCCTTACCCCTAACTCCTTACCCCCTTACCCCCTAGCTCCTAGTCCCTTACCCCCTAGCTCCTACTCCCTAGCTCCTACTCCCTTAACCCCTAGCTCCTACTCCCTTACCCCCTAGCTCCTACCCCCTTACCCCCTAGCTCCTCTCCTTTACCCGCTAAGCAATCCAGTAGATCTGAAAGGATCTGATGGGTATGAGCAACAAGTTGATTGCATAACCCTGCTCTCTAATGAGCGGAGTGGAAATGTTACAATATTTCTTGCACATTTCCAATGTTTCAGATCTTTTGAGTTGGGGTTGTGGTCGTGTTTTTCCCCTCCCCAGAGACTGGAGACAGACCTGTCCTACTGGATGGACCACGCGCGGTCCAGCGATCAGGGTCGCCAGCACCATTATGACGAGAACTCTCCCATTGGACCCAGAGACAGAGGAGCACACCGTCACGGAGCCGACGTCAACTACGACTACTACTAACTCCACATGCTGTCTCACTCTCTCTCTCATAGCGTAAGACTAACCTCTCTCTTCCTTCACTACTTCTAACCCCAGCCCCCTCTCTATTTCCCCCTCATATAGTGTGCAACTTCCTTTCTTTCTTTGTATACAGTTTACTTTCCGTTAATCAACACCTCAACAAACATTTTTGGGTGTGCATCAGCTCATGCTTTTCACTCGTTTCTAACCCATCCCTTAGGGCCAAGACATCCTGTGGCGTGGCACAGGGTTGGATAACGGGACCTTTGTTATTCCTAATCTATATCAATGACCTTGCTGCTGTGTCTTCTACCGTACCTCCCATTCTCTTTGCTGAGGATACCAATTAGATTTTATCACACAATAATTTTTATTCACTAATTAACGAAGCCAACTCAGGCATGGACAGATTTTCTGAATGGTTCCAGATAAACAAATTATCTTTAAATGTAAAAAAATCTAACTTTATTTTGTTCACTAGTAAAAATAAGAAATATGGTTAAAAAAAGAGCCAGAATCTCAATTGGTGGGAATGAAATGGAACAAGTCACATCCACTAGATCCTTGTAGTTTTAATTGATGAACAGTTGTCCTGGAAAGATCATATTCAGTTGATGAAATCTGTTGGTATCATCAGAAAGATTAGTGGTTTGGTTCATCAGGCTTACTTCCTAACTCTATACTGTAGCTTAATTTACCATATCTCATTTACTGTAATATTGTCTGGGCCAGCACATATGCCTCCTATCCACACAAATTACTCATCATACAAAATACATTTGCAAGACTAGCCTCCTCTAATTACCTGGCTCCATCTGCACCTTTGTTTAAGAAACTCAAGAACCTGTCTATTTACAACATTAACGTACGCAAAACATGCACTTTCAGCAATGCAGCAATGCAGATGTAGAAGCACGGTGGCTAGGAAAAACTCCCTAGAAAGGCAGGAACCTAGGAAGAAACCTAGAGAGGAACCAGGCTCTGAGGGGTGGCCAGTCCTCTTCTAGCTGTGCCGGGTGGAGATTATAACAGAACATGGTCAAGATGTTCAAATGTTCATAGATGACCAGCAGGGTCAAATAATAATAATAATCACAGTGGTTGTAGAGGGTGCAACAGGTCAGCATCTCAGGAGTAAATGTCAGTTGGCTTTTCATAGCCGATCATTCAGAGTATTTCTACCGCACCTGCTGTCTCTAGAGAGTTTAAAACAGCAGGTCTGGGACAGGTAACACGTCCAGTGAACAGGTCAGGGTTCCATAGCTGCAGGCAGAACAGTTGAAACTGGAGCAGCAGCACGACCAGGTGGACTGGGTCAGCAAGGAGTCATCAGGCCAGGTAGTCCTGAGGCATGGTCCTAGGGCTCAGGTCCTCCGGGAGGGGAGGTAGAGGGAGAGAGAGAGAATTATGGGGAGCATACTTAAATTCACACAAGACACCAGATAAGAAATACTCCAGACATAACAGACTGATCCTAGCCCCCCGACACAAACTATTGCACCATAAATACTGGAGGGTGGTACAGGAGGGGTTGGGAAACACTGTGGCCCCGTCCGATGATACCCCCGGACAGGGCCAACCAGGCAGGATATAACCCCACCCACTTTGCCAAAGCACAGCCCCCACAACACTAGAGGGATATCTTCAAACCACCAACTCACTACCCTGAGACAAGGCTGAGTATAGCCCACAAAGATCTCTCCCACGGCACAAACCCAAGGAGGGCGCCAAACCCGGACAGGAAGATCACGTCAGTGACTCAACCCACTCAAGAGACACACCCCTTCTAGGGACGGGATGGAAGAGCACCAGTAAGCCAGGGACTTAACCCCCGTAATAGGGTTAGAGGCAGAGAATCCTGGTGGAGATTAGGCAGAGACAGCAAGGGCAGTTCGTTGCTCCAGTGCTTTCCGTTCACCTTCACACCCCTGTGCCAGACTACACTCAGGCTAGCACTGGAGTAATATGATACCTTTTTTTGGTTCTAGTCAAGATTCTAGCAGCCGTGTTTAGCACTAACTGAAGTTTATTTAGTGCTTTATCCGTGTATCCAGAAAGTAGAGCATTGCAGTAGTCTAATCTAGAAGTGATAAAAGCATGGATTAACTTTTCTGCATCATTTTTTGACAGAAAGTTTCTGATTTTTGCAATGTTACGAAGATGGAAAAAAACTGTCCTTTAAATAGTCTTGATACGTTCGTCAAAAGAGAGATCAGGGTCTAGAGTAACGCTGAGGTCCTTCACGGTTTTATTTGAGACGACTTTACAACCATCAAGATTAATTGTCAGATCCAACAGAAGATCTCTTAGTTTCTTGGGACCTAGAACAAGCATCTCTGTTTTGTCGCCATCCACTTCCTTATATCTGAAACACAGGCTTCCAGGGAGGGCAATTTTGGGGCTTCACCATGTTTCATCGAAATGCACAGCTGTGTATCGTCCGCATAGCAGTGAAAGTTAACATTATGTTTCCGAATGACATCACCAAGAGGTAAAATATATTGTGAAAAGAACAGTGGTCCTAAATCGGAACCTTGAGGAACACCAGAACTTACAGTTGATTTGTCAGAGGACAAACCATCCACAGAGACAAACTGATATCTTTCCGACAGTTAAGATCTAAACCAGGCCAGAACTTGTCCATGTAGAGCAATTTGGGTTTCCAATCGCTCCAAAAGAATGTCATGATCGATGGTGTCAAAAGCAGCACTAAGGTCTAGGAGCACGAGGACAGATGTAGAGCCTTGGTCTGACGCCATTAAAAGGTCATTTAGGGCCTCCCGGGTGGCGCAGTGGTCTAGGGCACTGCATCGCAGTGCTAGCTGCGCCACCAGAGTCTCTGGGTTCGCGCCCAGGCTCTGTCGCAGCCGGCCGCGACCGGGAGGTCCGTGGGGTGACGCACAATTGGGCTAGCGTCGTCCGGGTTAGGGAGGGTTTGGCAGGTAGGGATATCCTTGTCTCATCGCGTTCCAGCGACTCCTGTGGCGGGCCGGGCGCAGTGCGCGCTAACCAAGGGGGCCAGGTGCACGGTGTTTCCTCCGACACATTGGTGCGGCTGGCTTCCGGGTTGGAGGTGCGCTGTGTTAAGAAGCAGTGCGGCTTGGTTGGGTTGTGCTTCGGGAGGACGCGTGGCTTTCGACCTTCGTCTCTCCCGAGCCCGTACGGGAGTTGCAGCGATGAGACAAGATAGTAATTACTAGCGATTGGATACCACGAAAATTGGGGAGAAAAGGGGCTAAAAAAAAATATAAAAATAAAAAGGTCATTTAAATTAAATCAAATCAAATGTTATGTGTCACATACACATGGTTAGCAGATGTTAATGCGAGTGCAGCGAAATGCTTGTGCTTCTAGTTCCGACAATGCAGTAATAACCAACGAGTAATCTAACCTAACAATTCCACAACTACTACCGCACCTGCACCTTCACGAGTGTAGTCTCAGTGCAATGATGGGGTCTAAAACCAGACCGAAGCATTTTGTATACATTGTGCCTTCAGGAAGGCAGTGAGTTGCTGTGCAACAGCTTTTTCTAACATTTTTGGAAGGAATACTGCTCGGACAGTTTATCTAAACCCTTCAATGGATTCTTCCAGGTTAATTACTGAAATCCATCTATAGTCAGGTCCATAAGTATTTGCATCATTTTGGCTGTGTACACCACCACAATGGATTTGAAAGGAAACAGTCAATATGTGCTTTAAGTGTAGACTTTCATCTGTAATTTAAGGGTTTTGTCAAAATGATTGTATGAACTGTGTAGGAATTACATTTTTTTCATACATAGCCCCCAATTTTATGGGCTCAAAAGTAATTGAACATATTAACATAATCATCAAATAAATTGTGAGTTTTAATACTTGATTCCAAATCCTTTGCAGTCAATGACTGCCTGAAGTCTGGAACCCACAGACATCACCAGATTCTGGGTTTCTTCCCTGGTGATGCTCTGCCAGGCCTTTACTACAGCTGTCTTCACTTCCTGCTTGTTCTTGGGGCGTTTTGCCTTCAGCAAGTGAAATGAATGCTCAATTGGATCCAGGTCAGGTGATTGACTTGCAGAACATTCCACTTCTTTGCCTTAAAAAAGTATTGGGTTGCTTTCGCAGTACGCTTCGGGTCATTGTCCATCTGCACTGTGAAGCACCGTCCAATGAGTTTTGAAGCATTTGGCTGAATCTGAGCAGATAGTATAGCCCTTAACACTTCAGAATTCATCCTGCTGCTTTTGTCAGCAGTCACATCATCAATAAATACAAGGGAACAAGTTCCATTGGCAGCCATACATGCCAATGCAATAACACTACCTTCACCATGCTTCACAGATGAGGTGGTATGCTTTGGATCATGAGCAGTTCCCTCCCTTCTCCACACTCTTCTCTTCCCATCATTCTGGTACAAGTTGATCTTTGTCTCATCTGACCATAGGACGTTGTTCCAGAACTGTACAGGCTTTTTAGATGTTTTTTGGCAAACTAATCTGGTCTTCCTGTTTTTGAGACTTACCAATGGTTTACATCTTGTGGTAAACTCTCTGTATTTACTCTGGTGAAGTCTTCTCTTGATTGTTGACTTTGACACAGAGACACCTACCTCCTGGAGGGTGTTCTTCATCTGGTCAACTGTTGTGAATGGGTTTTTCTTCACCAGGGAAATAATTATTCTGTCATCTACCACAGTTGTTTTCTGTGGTCTTCTGGGCCTTTTGGTGTTCCTGAGCTCGTCAGTGTGTTCTTTCTTTTTAAGAATGTACCAAATAGTAGATTTGGCCACACCTAATGTTTTAGCTATCTCTCTGATGGGTTTGTTTTGATTTTTCAGCCTATGATGGCTTGTTTCACTGGCAGTGACAGCTCTTTGTACTTCATATCGAGGGTTAACAGCAACAGATTCCAAATGCACACTTGAAATCAACTCCAGACCTTTTGTCTGCTTACCTGTAAATTAACTAACGAGGGAATAACACACACCCGGCCATGAAACAGCTGAGCAGACAATTGTCTAATTACTTTTGGTCCCTTTAAAAGGGGGGCACATATGTGCAGTGCTGTAATTCCTACACCGTTCACCCTCAAATTAAAGCTGAAAGTCTGCACTTTCAGCTCATATTCATTATTTAATTTCAACTCCAATATGTTTATGGTAGACAGCTAAAATAATAACTTGGTCCATGTCCAAATATTTATGGACCTGACTGTATATAACACAAGACACTGCGATAACCTTTACCCCCTCCACTGCCACACCTCACATAGTCAATTCTCTGTCAGATACAGAGGTACCATACTCTGAAACTTTTATTTTTACATGACCATCTCTCAATAACTTCAAGTGAAGACAGCCTGATGAACCAAACTACACAGTAATCTCCATATAGGCTAACTCTCACACATTTAAACAACGCTTTTTTTGTGTGTGATTACTGCACAAATCATTTATAATTAGTAGGTTTTGTTTTAACCATTTTTATTTTTGTACTTATGTATTGTAAAACAAAATGTGGGGGGGGTGGTTTTCAAATAAACCCTTGGGCTTCCAACAACACCTGCACACCGTTTATACTTTTTGTATTGTTCTCTATCACTTGTTTATTTGGTGCAAATAAATTCAACTAAACTGTCTCCTCTCTCACACTTCTCCCCAGCCTAATCTAATGGCCCCCGGCTCCTGCTCCAGATCTGGCTTTTCTCTTCCTATCTCTTTACACCAGCTGTTGAGTTCTGTTTGTATTGTTTGTTTGTCTAGGATCTCTAGAGGATCAGTATAAATAAAGACTGACTCATTGCTCAGCCTCACATTATTGACTAACCTTCCTACCTCCAGATTGGAACTACCAGAATAGTAACACCAAGGTTTTAGAAGTGAGACACACACACGGGAGACATTTATTGGAAATATTTTATTAAAATAGCATTTTCACCTAAAATTGATTATATAAGATTTCTGGATTTCCGATTTGACAGTAGAGCTTTCACAAAGGTTATCCCAAAAGTTACTCAGAATCACAAGACACACACACACACAGTGACACAGAAACACACTCTTGAGTGGCGTGTGTGTGTGTCCAGGCTTACAGCTCACTGCACAGCACCAGAGCAAGTTTAGAAAGGGGCGGGGCCTAGCACACCCATCTGAGGCTTTGAACAAACGAACTCACTCTCCTTCACCTCTCCTCGCTTCTCCTCTCCACCAATGTTGCAATGGTTGGAATACAAAGCAGTCTTACGTAAGAGCCAGGAATCAATGCAGGTAATAAAATAGATCACGGCATCACAAAACAAATGACACAAACTGCACAGTGTAAACAACGCAACAAAACACTTCTCTCAAGCCTGATCTTAAATAACAGCCTGTATTGACAAAAACAAACCAGAGTGCAAGACTGGGTTCTGATCGTTGTCAGTTTTTTTTATTATCTGTTTGTGATTCTACTCTTGCTTTCAGGCACGTTTGTGACTGAAAAGCATCGCCCCGATGCCACAAAAACCACAGCAGACACAGGAACATTTCTTCTTCGCGTCAAACTCAAGAGAGTTCTCTGAGGGTCCCGGGTCCTCCGGTGTCCCAGCAGCCTTTGGGGATGGTGTGACCCTTGACCCCTTGAGCTCAATTGTGTTGTCTTGGTCGTCCTTTCTTCTGGCGTGCTGCCTTGGGCTTGGGGATGTACTGGTTGTTGGCCTGGTGCTCCAGCTCCCGGCTGAAGTACTGGATGGTCTTGTTCAGGCCCTCCTCTAACGGCACCTGGCAACACAACAACACACACGTCTTACAGAACATCATCGTATGTATAGTAGACGTATGATTAAATGCATTGAGAGTGTGTGTGTCTAGCCGCATGTGTGTATTTGGCTAAGGCGTATGTAAACTTCAAATATATATATATTTGAAGTCGGAAGTTTACATACGCCTTAGCCAAATACATTTAAACTCAGTTTCACAATTCCTGACATTTAATCCTAGCAAAAATTCCCTGTCTTAGGTCAGTTAGGATCACCACTTTATTTTAAGAATGTGAAATGTCAGAATAATAGTAGAGCGAATTATTCCTTTCATCACATTCCCAGTGGGTCAGAAGTTTGCATACACTAAATTTGGTAGCATTGCCTTTAAATTGGGTCAAACGTTTCGGGTAGCCTTCCAAAAGCTTCCCACAGAAAGTTGGGTGAATTTTGACCCATTCCTCCTGACAGAGCTGGTGTAACTGAGTCAGGTTTGTAGGCCTCCTTGCTCGCACATGCTTTTTCAGTTCTGCCCACAAATGTTCTATGGGATTGAGGTCAGGGCTTTGTGATGGCCACTCCAATACCTTGACTTTGTTGCCCTTAGGCCATTTTGTCACAACTTTGGAAGTATGCTTCGGATCATTGTCCATTTGGAAGACCCATTTGCGACCAAGCTTTAAAACTTCCTGACTGATGTCTTGATGTTGCTTCAATATATCCACATAATTTCCCTTCCACATGATGCCATCTATTTTGTGAAGTGCAACAGTCCCTCCTGCAGCAAAGCACCCCCATAACATGATGCTGCCACTCCCGTTCTTCACGGTTGGGATGGTGTTCTTCGGCATGCAAGCCTCCCTCTTTTTCCTCCAAACATAACGATGATCATTATGGCCAAACAGTTCTATTTTTGTTTCATCAGACCAGAGGACATTTCTCCAAAAAGTTTCTCCAGCATCTTCACAAGGTCCTTTGCTGTTGTTCTGGGATTGATTTGTACTTTTCGCACCAAAGTACGTTCATCTCTAAGAAACAGAATGCTTCTCCTTCCTGAGCGGTATGACGGCTGCGTGGTCCCATGGTGTTTATACTTGCGTACTATTGTTTGTACAGATGAACGTGATACCTTCAGGCATTTGAAAATTGCTCCCAAGGATGAACCAGACTAGTGGAGGTCTACAATTGTTTTTCTGAAGTCTTGGCCGATTTCTTTTGATCTTCCCATGATGTCAAGCAAAGAGGCACTGAGGTTGAAGGTAGGCCTTGAAATACATCCACAGGTACACCTCCAATTGACTCAAATGATGTCAATTAGCCTATCAGAAGCTCCTAAAGCCATGACATAATTTTCCAAGCTGTTTAAAGGCACAGTCAACTTAGTGTATGTAAACTTCTGACCCACTGGAATTGTGATACAGTGAATTATAAGTGAAATAATGTGTCTGTAAACAATTGTTAGAAAAATTACTTGTGTCATGCACAAAGTAGATGTCCTAACCGATTTGCCAAAACTATAGTTTGTTAACAAGAAATTTGTGGAGTGGTTGAAAAACGAGTTTTAATGACTCCAAACTAAGTGTATGTAAACTTCCGACTTCAACTGTATATATGAAGTTGTGTATGTACGCACGTTTGTGTCTAGTGTGTGTATCCAGTGTGTGCGTGTTTGCACTGACCACAGGTTCCCAGCCCAGCATCATCTTGGCTTTGTGTCTAGTGTGTGTATCCAGTGTGTGTTTGCACTGACCACAGGTTCCCAGCCCAGCATCATCTTGGCTTTGCGAATGTCGGGGCGGCGTCTCCGAGGGTCGTCCTGCGCCTCTGGAAGGAACTGGATCTGACTGCGGCTCACTAAGTGTGTGTGTGTGGCGGGAGGAAGAAGGGAGGTAGAAAAGGGTACAGTTAGGTACAATCCAGACAGAGAACAGCAGCGATCTGGTATATTTGAAGAGAAAGGGGAAGAAAGAGTGAAAGAAAGAGTAAGAAAGCAAAGGAAGAAGTGGATGAGTGGTCTGTTGATCTGACACTCACCGACCAGACTCCTGATGAGCTCAGCAAACTCCAATATGGTGTGTTCTTCCGGGTTCCCCTACAGGCAGATTACATGAACCAACACAGAAGATCAACACACACAGGAAGACGAAAGTACACACACCCTTTCAGAAGCAATTTAGCTGAGTGTTACAAAAAACAAAAAACGTGTGTGTGAAAGCAGGACAATTTGGTGGATCAGAGCCACAGTGTGTATCAGTAATGTACGTCAGTCAGCCTCTCTACAAGACCTCTCCTACTACTCTGACATCTCCATCCATTCCATTTCCAGACAGGTACTACAGAAAACTGCTTGGTTGTACTGCTACAGCATGACTGAAAAACATCAACTATTCTACTCTGGCCTAGCTAGTTCTGTGTGTGGAGAGGTCTTAGGTTACCATATAAATGTAGTCAATATCAAAAAATGGATAAAAGTAGGACTCTAATATGGTATTGTTTTTTTTAGCCAATCATCAGACATGTATCAGTACTTTTTGACAATTTAAAATACATGTAATGACATAGAGGAAACCGGTAGGTTGGATTTACCAGGTTGACTGGGCTGCTGATGTTACTGTTCATCAACGACACCAGACCATTCACTAGATCACTAGAGAGAGGGGGGAGAGAGCGAGAGAGAGAGGGGGGGGGGGGGGGGGGGGAGCGGGGGAGAGAGCGGGGGGAGAGAGAGAGAGAAATAATCAGTTATAGAACCCATTGCCCTTTATGGTTGTGAGGTCTGGGGTCCACTCACCAACCAAGAATTCACAAAATGGGACAAACACCAAAGTGAGACTCCGCATGCAGATTTCTCCAAAACATCCTCTGTGTAAAACATAAAACACCAAATAATGCATGCAGAGAAGAATTAGGCCGATACACGCTAATGATCAAAATCCAGAAAAAAAGAGCCATTAAATTCTACAACCACCTAAAAGGAAGCAATTCCAAAAATAGCAAAGCCATCACCTACAGAGAGATTACCCTGGAGAAGAGTCCCTATGCAAGCTGGTTCTGGGGCTCTGTTCACAAACAGACCCCACAGAGCCCCAAGACAGCAACAAAATTAGACCCAACCAAATCATGAGAAAACAAAAAGAGAATTACTTGACACATTGGAAAGAATTAACAAATATACAGAGCAAACTAGAATGCAATTTGGCCCTAAACAGAGAGTACACAGTGGCAGAATACCTGACCACAGTGACTGACCCAATATTAATGAAAGCTTTGACTATGTACAGAGTCAGTGAGCATAGCCTTGCTATTGAGAAAGGCCGCCGTAGACAGACCTGGCTCTCAAGAGAAGACAGGCTATGTGCACACTGCCCACAAAATTATGTGGAAACGGAGCTGCACTTCCTAACCTCCTGCCAAATGTATGACCATATTAGAGACACATATTTCCCTCAAATTACACAGGCCACACACAGAATTCGAAACAAATTCAATTTTGATAAACTCCCATATCTATTGGGTGAAATACCACAGTGTCGAATTACAGCAGCAACATTTGTGACCTGTTGCCACAAGAAAAGGGCAACCAGTGAAGAACAAACGCCATTGTAAATTCAACCCATATTTATGTTTATTTATTTTCCCTTTTGCACTTTAACCATTTACACATCATTACAACACTGTGTAATGACATTTCAAATGTCTTTATTCTTTTGTAAGTGTAATGTTTACTGTAAATGTTTTAATGTTTATCTATTTCACTGTCTTTGGCAATGTAAGCATATGTTTCCCATGCCAATAAAGCACGTTAAATTGAATTGAGAGAGAGCGAGAAGTGAGAGGTGTGACAGAAAGATGAATAGGCTGTGGTTTGAAAACAGAGATCACACTCAGTACAATGTTACATCAACTGCCATGGTGCTAAGATGAATACCCATTCACTGTTTCAACGCTCCTAAACGGCATTGGCTTCGCTTTGACCAGAAAGAATCTGTCAAGGCCGGTAAAAGCTTGTTATTATCTCCAGATAAAACATTCAGCCATTAGCAGGTATGTAGATAGCACACAGTACATTCAGCCATTAGCAGGTATGTAGATAGCACACAGTACATTCAGCCATTAGCAGGTATGTAGATAGCACACAGTACATTCAGCCATTAGCAGGTATGTAGATAGCACACAGTACATTCACCCATTAGCAGGTATGTAGATAGCACACAGTACATTCAACCATTAGCAGGTATGTAGATAGCACACAGTACATTCAACCATTAGCAGGTATGTAGATAGCACACAGTACATTCAGCCATTAGCAGGTATGTAGATAGCACACAGTACATTCAACCATTTGCAGGTATGTAGATAGCACACAGTACATTCAACCATTCATATCAAAACACTACATTAAAAGGCCTGTCATTTTTTATATCAATATTAAACAATTTGTGGGTAACAATTAAGTACCTTACTGTAATACATTTCCATTCAAATGGGTAAAAATGACCTTTTAGCAAAAAATACTTTCTCAAGCAAGACTTTTGGACTATCTGGGAGTGGTCTGAGTGGGGAGGGGAAAACTGAAAACTAGCGGTTATTGGCAGAGGTTTGGAACTCTCTTTGTTATTGGTCTATTAACCACCATGATGTCACCATGGAAAGCCGAAACTCCCGCCTATACAAACCTGCTGATTAGAAGGTTCTGTGTAGATTGTATTTTCAACCAGCAACTATCAGGAATTAACACTGATCAACATTTTTTACACTTTTAGTGTTAGTTTCATCATCTGTTGTACAAAATGATACAAAACAATTTTGACTGGACTGGGCTTTCAATGAGGTCCTAATGATACACAGTGCCTTCAGAAATATTCACTGGACTGGGCTTTCAATGAGGTCCTAATGATACACAGTGCCTTCAGAAATATTCACTGGACTGGGCTTTCAATGAGGTCCTAATGATACACAGTGCCTTCAGAAATATTCACTGGACTGGGCTTTCAATGAGGTCCTAATGATACACAGTGCCTTCAGAAATATTCACTGGACTGGGCTTTCAATGAGGTCCTAATGATACACAGTGCCTTCAGAAATATTCACTGGACTGGGCTTTCAATGAGGTCCTAATGATACACAGTGCCTTCAGAAATATTCACTGGACTGGGCTTTCAATGAGGTCCTAATGATACACAGTGCCTTCAGAAATATTCACTGGACTGGGCTTTCAATGAGGTCCTAATGATACACAGTGCCTTCAGAAATATTCACTGGACTGGGCTTTCAATGAGGTCCTAATGATACACAGTGCCTTCAGAAATATTCACTGGACTGGGCTTTCAATGAGGTCCTAATGATACACAGTGCCTTCAGAAATATTCACACCCCTTGACTTATTCCACGTGGTGTTGTGTTACAGCCTGAGTTCAGAATGTACTATCTACAAAAAAATACCCCATAATGACAAAGTGCAAACATGTTTTTAGACATTTTTGCATCTTACTACATTGTACAGTCTGAAGAATACCCCCTCACCCCTCTCCGTTCTCTCACCTCACCCCTTGCACCTCCCTCTTCCTGTGCCGGTGAAGGACAAAGGAAGATGCTATACATAATGGCCCTCAGCAATGTTCCAGCACCTAGTGGAAAGCCTTCCCAGAAGAGTGGAGCCTGTTATACAGTGCCTTCGGAAAGTATTCAGACCCCTTGACTCTTTCCACATTTTATTAAGTTACAGCTTTATTCTAAAATGTATTAAATTACTTTTTCCCTCATCAATCTACACACAATACCACATAATGACAAAGCAAAAACAGTTTAAAACCCCCCCAGAAATATCACATTTACCTAAATATTTAGACCCTTTACTCAGTACTTTGTTAAAGCACCTTTGACAGCAATTATAGCCTCAAGTCTTATTGGGTATGACGCTACAAGCTTGGCACACCTGTATTTGGTGAGTTTCACCCATTCTTCTCAGCATATCCTCTCAAGCTCTGTCAAGTTCAATGTGGAGCGTTGCTGCACAGCTATTTTCAGGTCTCTCCAGAGATGTTCGATCGGGTTCAAGTACAGGCTCTGGCTGGGCCACTCAAGGACATTCAGAGACTTGTCCCGAAGCCACTCCTGCAATGTCTTGGCTGTGTGCTTAGGGTGGTTGTCCTGTTGGAAGGTGAACATTCCAAGTCTGAGGTCATGAGTGCTCTAGAGCAGGTTATCAAGAATCTCTCTGTACTTTGCTCCATTCATGCTGCTGCCACCACCATGCTTCACCATAGGGATGGTGCCAGGTTTCCTCCGGACTTGACGCTTGGTATTCAGGCCAAAGTGTTGAATCTTGGTTTCAACAGACCAGAGAATCTTGTTTCTCATGGTCTGAGTCTTTAGGTGCCTTTTGGCAAACTAAGCAGGCTGTCATGACTTTTTACTGAGGAGTGGCTTCCGTCTGGCCACTACCGTAAAGGCCTGATTGGTGGAGTGGTGCAGAGATGGTTGTCCTTCTGGAAGGTTCTCCCATCTCCACAGAGGAACTCTAGAGCTCTTTCAGAGTGACCATCT